>NC_138866.1:129552950-129794583 GCF_965194805.1 Balaenoptera borealis
GGAGAGGATGTGTGGTGTGGGTGTCATTTTTCCTGCCACCCGCTGGTGCGTCGAGACTGTGGTATCCAGTGAGCCTGGCCACAGGCTAGACAAGTCATACCGGTTCAAGTGTCTAGGCTGTTGTCTGGGTTCTGTCGTTGCATGGCTGTGGGTAACAAGTTGCTTGTAGAGGACCTGGGCCTCAGGGATTCCCCAATGTCACGTCACTGATGGGCCCAGAGGGTGAAAGTACCAGACACCACTGCAAGTTACACAATTGCTGCAAGGGTTTGCCCCGCCACGTTGGGTGTCGGAATGGTTCCGATGCCATTAGCTTTGTGTGTGGGCCAAGGGTAGGTTGCCAGTCTTGGCAGCAGGCCAGGAAGTCTGGCTGCAGGTGAATCTCCATTGTTCAGTCCAGGAGTTCCTCTGGTGCGTTTTGTCACCGGTCCCTACAAGCTGCTTTTGTTGGAGCTCGTCCCAATTGGCCAAGGGCCGTTCCCTTGTGGAAGATCTCAGGGACCACATTTCCCCTTGAGGGTGAATCCATTGTGTGGAAGCGTATGCGCCAGGAGTGGTTTGGTTCCCCAGAGGGCAGTGGCTTTTACGCTGAGTAATCCCAGTTCCCCTGAGGGTGTCTCAGCAGTTCAGGATGACATCCTTATGCTGTGTCGGCGGGGAGGTGGCTCAGGCAGGAAAGTTCAAGGCCCATACCGGGGCGTTGATGGACGGCCGTGCTCTTTGTGCTGATGCCCGTGCGCTCTGAAGGCATCTGTGCCACGATGCATTCACGTTTGGCTGTGGACACACAGACATGATGGACCGCAAATGAAATGTTGAGGGGAGATATAGCGCACATCGGTGGGCGGTATCACCCTTTGCCTCTGTGCGCCCGTTCACTTTTCTCAAACATCCCTGTGTTCTGTCACCCTGAGGCATGTGGTGGAGTGCCAGGGAACAAACACCTGCAGCAGCATTGGGCCCTCTGTATAGTCCATGATACCTGGCGAAGTGAGGAGAGTGCGGCAAGGTGAGGCAAGTCAAGGCAAAAGAGTCTCAGAGTGGTTTTGGCGTGAAGTCCTTGAGGCTCCTCGTAGGAACCTTGTGGTGGTGAGTGGAACTTCTTTGCAGAAACCTAGATGTTTGGCCACGGGGACTTGTGCACTGAGACTACACCCTCACCTTCTTGGCTCTTGCAGGGGAACCCCAGATCTGATGCCATGATCCTTAGCTCCATTTGCAGCCCCGTGGGTCGCCTCTGGCCACTCCTGACTGCTGACATGATTGAGATCGGTGGCTGCCCCGCAGTGGAGCCTGCGACTTTGAACGTGCAGCCTTTGAGCAGGTGGATTGATGATGACTCCCATAAATGCACTGCTTGGAACTCTGAACAAATGAATGGGTCTCAGGTTTCTCCGCGGTCATGTCACTGACGGGCCTGGGGGCGAAAATACAAGGCGCCAGGGCAAGTAACCCAGTTGCTGCAAGGGTTTGCCCTGCCAGTTTGGGCATTGGAATATCTCCAATGCCAATAGCTTTCTGTGTGATCCAAGGGCATCGCCTCTGGCTCGACAAGGTTCCTGGTAGAAACCTTGTGGGGGTAAACGGAACTTCTTTGAAGAAACCTAGAAGTTTGGCCACGGGGACTTGTGCCGCGAGACTACACCGTCACATTCTGGGCTCTTCCTGGGGCACCCGAGCTCCGATGCCCTGAGACGTGGGTGCACTTCCTGCCCCGTGGCTCGAGTCTGGCCGCTCCCTACTGCTGAGAGGATTGAGCTTGCTGACAGTCCGCGACTTTGCACGTCCAGCCTTTGAGCAGGAGCGTGGATCAGTGAGGACTCCCATAAATGCATTCCTTGGAAATCTAAACAGAATGAATGAGCAATACCTACCGTCTTCTCATCCTAACTGAGGTCCAGCACGTGGCTCCCAAAGGAAAATTAGGGAGAGGTCCATGTTGCATTTGCTACTGTGGGCGTGCGCAGCAACATTGTTCAAGTGGAGGGTGGCGGGCTTCTCGTGCAGAAAGAGCCATGTGGAAAGGAGCCTGGGATGTCCATCTATGTGGGAAGGCTAAGGACAACTTGACGTCTCTGGGCACCTGAGTCTAGCCAGAACTGCTATCCCCTGCCGCGGTCAGCGTGCGGGTGCGAAAGGAAGCGTGAGCCACTGGTACTCCTCTGGCTTGCCATTGAGATCTACAGGCCACCCTCAAGCTCAGGTCGTTGCCTTGTTCCCACAAGGAAACAGAAGTCTCTGCACTCAGGGTCAGAGAAGGAGTCCTGGCCAGGCCAGGCGTCTATGTCATGTTCAGCTTGGGAGGTGGGATATAGTTTAGGTTTGCTCTGATGGTCGGGGGAAATCAAATGGGCCACTGTCCCCGGGATTTGGGCGACGCTGATGGCGCCTCCTTGGGTTGTGTCCTGCTTGTGTGTTGTGTGTGGAGAGTTTGGAAAGTGCCTTAGGCAAATCCAGGGGATATCAAGCTACTTAGGTGAGGGGTGGATTCGTTTGGATCCTGGTGGAGAGAGCAAGGCAAGGCGAGCGGGAAATACACGGGAGAGTGTTGGCTAAGCCCACAGGCTTACTGTTGGGTGGATAGATCGGTATGGGTGGATATGTCGGTGGACATAGGGTTCCCGGAACTCTTTTGGGATATCTTCAGGAGCATTTGGAGCCCCGTGTAGGGAAGCAATACAGGTGCACATTCGTGGACCATCCCAACCTTTTCCTCTCCTTTCTCAATGTGCTTCACGGCGGGTCCTTGTTCCAGCGAATGGTGCCTTCACGGCACAGTATGGTGTCTTCTCACTGGGACCGATTTGGAGCCGTTGGGATGTTTTGTCCCTGTGTGGCCTCATTGCCCCTATGTTGAGGATGTTAAGGTGTTCCTTAGGACAGCCCAGCGTCATTGCTATACCAGGTCGGCATAGCATTCCCTGAGGTTTGGAGCTCTTCCCGGAGGTCTTTGGGCCCAACCATGCAGAAAGAAGGGAGTCGGCCGCCAAGGCAACGCTACAGGTTTAAGGGCTGGAGTGAATGTGTGCTGCAGGGGTCATTTTGTCCTGCCACCTTCTGGTGCTGCGAGCCTGTGATCTCCAGCATGCATGGCTTCAAGCCAGAGAAGCCATGCCGGTTCAAGGGTCCAGGATGTTGGGTGCGTTCTCTCATTGCACGGCTGTGGGTGACACGTTGGTTCTGGAGGACCTGGGTCTCATGGTTTCTCCAAGGTCTTGTCCTTGAAGGGAAGAATGCGAATGTGCAAGGTGCTACGATAAGTTACCCAGTTGCTGCAAGTGTTTGGCCCGCCATTTGGGGCATTGGAATGGCTCCCTTGCCATTAGCTTTGGTTGCGGTCCTAGGGAAGTTCCTCTGGCTTGGCAGGAGACCAGGAAGTATGCCTGCTGGTGAGTCTCCCTTGATCAGTCCAGGGGTTCTTCAGGTGCCCTTTGTCACGGGTCCCTACGAGCCGCTTTTGATGGAGGTCGTCTTATTCAGCCAAGGGCCCTTCCCTTATGGAAGATCTCTCCCCTTGAGGGCGTGTCCACTGTGTTTAATCATAAGGGCCAAACGCGTGTTTGTTCCCATAGAGGGCACTTGCTCTTAGGCTGAGGGGGCACAGTTGTCCTGAGGGTGTCTCAGGGGATCAGGAAGACATCCTTTTGCTGTGATGGAGGGCAGATTGCTCAGGAGAGGAATTTCAGGGCCCGAGACCAGGGGGTTGTTGGTCGGTGGCACTCTTTGTCCTGATGGCCGCACGCTCTGAAGGCGCCAGTGCCACGATGCTTTCACGTTTGCCTGCGGACACACAGGCAAGATGGACAGTAAATGAAATGTTGAGGAGAGATAGAACACACAATGCTGGGTGGTATCGCCCTTTCCCTCGGTGCGCCTGTGCACCCTCCTCAAGCATGCGTGTGTTCTCTCACCCCGAGCCAGGTGGAATGCCAGGGAAGGAATGCCAGCAGCAGCCTGGGGCCATCCGTATAATCCCTGATACCCGTTGAAGTGAGGACGGTGTGGCAAGGCGAGGCCAGCCGAAGGAGTCTCAGAGGGGTGTTGGCGTGCATTCCATGAGGATCCTGCTTTAACCCTTGTTGCGGTAAGCGACACTTCTTTGCTAAACCTAAAGGTTTGGCGATGGGAACGTGTGCACCGGGGCTACACCCTCACCTTCTGGTCTTTTCTCGGGGAACACGAGCTTTGATGCCCTGAGAACTGGCTGCATTTCCTGACCCGTGGCTCGGCTCTGCTGGCCACTTCCGTACGCTGATATGATTCAGCTCGCTGGCCGTCCCATGGTGGAATCTGCAACTTTGCATGTCCACCGTTTGAGCATGTGCTTGGATCGATGATGACTCCCACAAATGCATTCCTTGGAAATCTGAACAAAATGAGTGAGAAATCCCTACCGTCTCCTCGTTGGAACTGAGGTCCAGCACGTGGCTCCCCAAAGGAAAGTAGGGAGAGGTTCACGTTGCATTTGCGGCCGTGGGTGTCTACAGCCACGTTGTTCAAGTTGAGGGTTGTGGTCATCTCCTGGGGAGAAGAGCCATTGGGAAAGGAGCCTGGGATGCCAATCCAGGTGGGAAGGCTTGGGACAGCGTGCCGTCTCTGGGTTCCTTGGTCTAGCCAGGACTGCTGTCCCCTGCCACGGTTCAGCATGCAGGTAGGAGAGGAAGCGTGAGCCATTGCTCGTCCTGCCACCTGCACTTGAGTTCTACAGGCTGCCCCCACCTGCTGGTCATTGCCTTGTGGCCTCAAAGAAACAGAAGTCTGTAGGCTCAGGGTCAGAACAGGATTCCAGGCCTAGGGCAGGCTTCTTTGTCATGTTCTGCTTGGGAGACCAGATGCAGTTTAGGTTTCTCCTGCTGAGGGGAGAAATCAAATGGGCCACTGTTCCTGGGAGTTTGGCCAATCTGATGGCTCCTCCTCGGGTTGTGTCCTGCTTGTGTGTGCTGTGTGAAGGGGCTGGAAAATGCCTTAGTCAAACTTGGTCACGGCAAGCTTCTTTGGTGAGGGGTGGCTCTGGCATCTTGCCGTGACACGTTGGGATCCCGGTGGAGAGAGAGTAAGGCAAGGCGAGTGAAAGAGACACGTGAGATGGCTGGCTAAGCCCACAGGTTTACTGGTGGGTGGATAGATCGACGGTGGCCATGGGGTTCCCGGAACACATTTGGGATTCCCTCAGGAGCATCTGGAGGCACGTGTAGGGAGGGAATACGGGAGCACATTTGTGGACGGTCCCGCCTCTTTCCTCTCCTTGGTCGATTTGCTTCATGGCGGGTTCTTGTGCCAGCGAATGGTTGCCTTCATGGCACAGTATGGTGTCTCCTCATGGGGGCCGATTTGGAGGCCTTGGGGTGTTTTGTCCCTGTCTGACCACGTTCCCCCTGTGTTGAAGATGTGAAGGTGTTCCTGAGGACAGCCAGGCATCGTTTCTATACCCGGCCCACACAGCATTCCCTGAGGATTGGAGCTCTACCCGGAGGTCATTGGGTGCAACCGTGCAGAAACAAGGGAGTTGGCTGCCAAGGAAAGGCTGCAGGTTTAAGGGCAGGAGAGGATGTGTGGTGTGGGTGTCATTTTTCCTGCCACCCGCTGGTGCGTCGTGACTGTGGTATCCGGTGAGCCTGGCCACAGGCTAGACAAGTCATACCGGTTCAAGTGTCTAGGCTGTTGTCTGGGTTCTGTCGTTGCATGGCTGTGGGTAACAAGTTGCTTGTAGAGGACCTGGGCCTCAGGGATTCCCCAATGTCACGTCACTGATGGGCCCAGAGGGTGAAAGTACCAGACACCACTGCAAGTTACACAATTGCTGCAAGGGTTTGCCCCGCCACGTTGGGTGTCGGAATGGTTCCGATGCCATTAGCTTTGTGTGTGGGCCAAGGGTAGGTTGCCAGTCTTGGCAGCAGGCCAGGAAGTCTGGCTGCAGGTGAATCTCCATTGTTCAGTCCAGGAGTTCCTCTGGTGCGTTTTGTCACCGGTCCCTACAAGCTGCTTTTGTTGGAGCTCGTCCCAATTGGCCAAGGGCCGTTCCCTTGTGGAAGATCTCAGGGACCACATTTCCCCTTGAGGGTGAATCCATTGTGTGGAAGCGTATGCGCCAGGAGTGGTTTGGTTCCCCAGAGGGCAGTGGCTTTTACGCTGAGTAATCCCAGTTCCCCTGAGGGTGTCTCAGCAGTTCAGGATGACATCCTTATGCTGTGTCGGCGGGGAGGTGGCTCAGGCAGGAAAGTTCAAGGCCCATACCGGGGCGTTGATGGACGGCCGTGCTCTTTGTGCTGATGCCCGTGCGCTCTGAAGGCATCTGTGCCACGATGCATTCACGTTTGGCTGTGGACACACAGACATGATGGACCGCAAATGAAATGTTGAGGGGAGATATAGCGCACATCGGTGGGCGGTATCACCCTTTGCCTCTGTGCGCCCGTTCACTTTTCTCAAACATCCCTGTGTTCTGTCACCCTGAGGCATGTGGTGGAGTGCCAGGGAACAAACACCTGCAGCAGCATTGGGCCCTCTGTATAGTCCATGATACCTGGCGAAGTGAGGAGAGTGCGGCAAGGTGAGGCAAGTCAAGGCAAAAGAGTCTCAGAGTGGTTTTGGCGTGAAGTCCTTGAGGCTCCTCGTAGGAACCTTGTGGTGGTGAGTGGAACTTCTTTGCAGAAACCTAGATGTTTGGCCACGGGGACTTGTGCACTGAGACTACACCCTCACCTTCTTGGCTCTTGCAGGGGAACCCCAGATCTGATGCCATGATCCTTAGCTCCATTTGCAGCCCCGTGGGTCGCCTCTGGCCACTCCTGACTGCTGACATGATTGAGATCGGTGGCTGCCCCGCAGTGGAGCCTGCGACTTTGAACGTGCAGCCTTTGAGCAGGTGGATTGATGATGACTCCCATAAATGCACTGCTTGGAACTCTGAACAAATGAATGGGTCTCAGGTTTCTCCGCGGTCATGTCACTGACGGGCCTGGGGGCGAAAATACAAGGCGCCAGGGCAAGTAACCCAGTTGCTGCAAGGGTTTGCCCTGCCAGTTTGGGCATTGGAATATCTCCAATGCCAATAGCTTTCTGTGTGATCCAAGGGCATCGCCTCTGGCTCGACAAGGTTCCTGGTAGAAACCTTGTGGGGGTAAACGGAACTTCTTTGAAGAAACCTAGAAGTTTGGCCACGGGGACTTGTGCCGCGAGACTACACCGTCACATTCTGGGCTCTTCCTGGGGCACCCGAGCTCCGATGCCCTGAGACGTGGGTGCACTTCCTGCCCCGTGGCTCGAGTCTGGCCGCTCCCTACTGCTGAGAGGATTGAGCTTGCTGACAGTCCGCGACTTTGCACGTCCAGCCTTTGAGCAGGAGCGTGGATCAGTGAGGACTCCCATAAATGCATTCCTTGGAAATCTAAACAGAATGAATGAGCAATACCTACCGTCTTCTCATCCTAACTGAGGTCCAGCACGTGGCTCCCAAAGGAAAATTAGGGAGAGGTCCATGTTGCATTTGCTACTGTGGGCGTGCGCAGCAACATTGTTCAAGTGGAGGGTGGCGGGCTTCTCGTGCAGAAAGAGCCATGTGGAAAGGAGCCTGGGATGTCCATCTACGTGGGAAGGCTAAGGACAACTTGACGTCTCTGGGCACCTGAGTCTAGCCAGAACTGCTATCCCCTGCCGCGGTCAGCGTGCGGGTGCGAAAGGAAGCGTGAGCCACTGGTACTCCTCTGGCTTGCCATTGAGATCTACAGGCCACCCTCAAGCTCAGGTCGTTGCCTTGTTCCCGCAAGGAAACAGAAGTCTCTGCACTCAGGGTCAGAGAAGGAGTCCTGGCCAGGCCAGGCGTCTATGTCATGTTCAGCTTGGGAGGTGGGATATAGTTTAGGTTTGCCCTGATGGTCGGGGGAAATCAAATGGGCCACTGTCCCCGGGATTTGGGCGACGCTGATGGCGCCTCCTTGGGTTGTGTCCTGCTTGTGTGTTGTGTGTGGAGAGTTTGGAAAGTGCCTTAGGCAAATCCAGGGGATATCAAGCTACTTAGGTGAGGGGTGGATTCGTTTGGATCCTGGTGGAGAGAGCAAGGCAAGGCGAGCGGGAAATACACGGGAGAGTGTTGGCTAAGCCCACAGGCTTACTGTTGGGTGGATAGATCGGTATGGGTGGAGATGTCGGTGGACATAGGGTTCCCGGAACTCTTTTGGGATATCTTCAGGAGCATTTGGAGCCCCGTGTAGGGAAGGAATACAGGTGCACATTCGTGGACCATCCCAACCTTTTCCTCTCCTTTCTCAATGTGCTTCACGGCGGGTCCTTGTTCCAGCGAATGGTGCCTTCACGGCACAGTATGGTGTCTTCTCACTGGGACCGATTTGGAGCCGTTGGGATGTTTTGTCCCTGTGTGGCCTCATTGCCCCTATGTTGAGGATGTTAAGGTGTTCCTTAGGACAGCCCAGCGTCATTGCTATACCAGGTCGGCATAGCATTCCCTGAGGTTTGGAGCTCTTCCCGGAGGTCTTTGGGCCCAACCATGCAGAAAGAAGGGAGTCGGCCGCCAAGGCAACGCTACAGGTTTAAGGGCTGGAGTGAATGTGTGCTGCAGGGGTCATTTTGTCCTGCCACCTTCTGGTGCTGCGAGCCTGTGATCTCCAGCATGCATGGCTTCAAGCCAGAGAAGCCATGCCGGTTCAAGGGTCCAGGATGTTGGGTGCGTTCTCTCATTGCACGGCTGTGGGTGACACGTTGGTTCTGGAGGACCTGGGTCTCATGGTTTCTCCAAGGTCTTGTCCTTGAAGGGAAGAATGCGAATGTGCAAGGTGCTACGATAAGTTACCCAGTTGCTGCAAGTGTTTGGCCCGCCATTTTGGGCATTGGAATGGCTCCCTTGCCATTAGCTTTGGTTGCGGTCCTAGGGAAGTTCCTCTGGCTTGGCAGGAGACCAGGAAGTATGCCTGCTGGTGAGTCTCCCTTGATCAGTCCAGGGGTTCTTCAGGTGCCCTTTGTCACGGGTCCCTACGAGCCGCTTTTGATGGAGGTCGTCTTATTCAGCCAAGGGCCCTTCCCTTATGGAAGATCTCTCCCCTTGAGGGCGTGTCCACTGTGTTTAATCATAAGGGCCAAACGCGTGTTTGTTCCCATAGAGGGCACTTGCTCTTAGGCTGAGGGGGCACAGTTGTCCTGAGGGTGTCTCAGGGGATCAGGAAGACATCCTTTTGCTGTGATGGAGGGCAGATTGCTCAGGAGAGGAATTTCAGGGCCCGAGACCAGGGGGTTGTTGGTCGGTGGCACTCTTTGTCCTGATGGCCGCACGCTCTGAAGGCGCCAGTGCCACGATGCTTTCACGTTTGCCTGCGGACACACAGGCAAGATGGACAGTAAATGAAATGTTGAGGAGAGATAGAACACACAATGCTGGGTGGTATCGCCCTTTCCCTCGGTGCGCCTGTGCACCCTCCTCAAGCATGCGTGTGTTCTCTCACCCCGAGCCAGGTGGAATGCCAGGGAAGGAATGCCAGCAGCAGCCTGGGGCCATCCGTATAATCCCTGATACCCGTTGAAGTGAGGACGGTGTGGCAAGGCGAGGCCAGCCGAAGGAGTCTCAGAGGGGTGTTGGCGTGCATTCCATGAGGATCCTGCTTTAACCCTTGTTGCGGTAAGCGACACTTCTTTGCTAAACCTAAAGGTTTGGCGATGGGAACGTGTGCACCGGGGCTACACCCTCACCTTCTGGTCTTTTCTCGGGGAACACGAGCTTTGATGCCCTGAGAACTGGCTGCATTTCCTGACCCGTGGCTCGGCTCTGCTGGCCACTTCCGTACGCTGATATGATTCAGCTCGCTGGCCGTCCCATGGTGGAATCTGCAACTTTGCATGTCCACCGTTTGAGCATGTGCTTGGATCGATGATGACTCCCACAAATGCATTCCTTGGAAATCTGAACAAAATGAGTGAGAAATCCCTACCGTCTCCTCATTGGAACTGAGGTCCAGCACGTGGCTCCCCAAAGGAAAGTAGGGAGAGGTTCACGTTGCATTTGCGGCCGTGGGTGTCTACAGCCACGTTGTTCAAGTTGAGGGTTGTGGTCATCTCCTGGGGAGAAGAGCCATTGGGAAAGGAGCCTGGGATGCCAATCCAGGTGGGAAGGCTTGGGACAGCGTGCCGTCTCTGGGTTCCTTGGTCTAGCCAGGACTGCTGTCCCCTGCCACGGTTCAGCATGCAGGTAGGAGAGGAAGCGTGAGCCATTGCTCGTCCTGCCACCTGCACTTGAGTTCTACAGGCTGCCCCCACCTGCTGGTCATTGCCTTGTGGCCTCAAAGAAACAGAAGTCTGTAGGCTCAGGGTCAGAACAGGATTCCAGGCCTAGGGCAGGCTTCTTTGTCATGTTCTGCTTGGGAGACCAGATGCAGTTTAGGTTTCTCCTGCTGAGGGGAGAAATCAAATGGGCCACTGTTCCTGGGAGTTTGGCCAATCTGATGGCTCCTCCTCGGGTTGTGTCCTGCTTGTGTGTGCTGTGTGAAGGGGCTGGAAAATGCCTTAGTCAAACTTGGTCACGGCAAGCTTCTTTGGTGAGGGGTGGCTCTGGCATCTTGCCGTGACACGTTGGGATCCCGGTGGAGAGAGAGTAAGGCAAGGCGAGTGAAAGAGACACGTGAGATGGCTGGCTAAGCCCACAGGTTTACTGGTGGGTGGATAGATCGACGGTGGCCATGGGGTTCCCGGAACACATTTGGGATTCCCTCAGGAGCATCTGGAGGCACGTGTAGGGAGGGAATACGGGAGCACATTTGTGGACGGTCCCGCCTCTTTCCTCTCCTTGGTCGATTTGCTTCATGGCGGGTTCTTGTGCCAGCGAATGGTTGCCTTCATGGCACAGTATGGTGTCTCCTCATGGGGGCCGATTTGGAGGCCTTGGGGTGTTTTGTCCCTGTCTGACCACGTTCCCCCTGTGTTGAAGATGTGAAGGTGTTCCTGAGGACAGCCAGGCATCGTTTCTATACCCGGCCCACACAGCGTTCCCTGAGGATTGGAGCTCTACCCGGAGGTCATTGGGTGCAACCGTGCAGAAACAAGGGAGTTGGCTGCCAAGGAAAGGCTGCAGGTTTAAGGGCAGGAGAGGATGTGTGGTGTGGGTGTCATTTTTCCTGCCACCCGCTGGTGCGTCGAGACTGTGGTATCCGGTGAGCCTGGCCACAGGCTAGACAAGTCATACCGGTTCAAGTGTCTAGGCTGTTGTCTGGGTTCTGTCGTTGCATGGCTGTGGGTAACAAGTTGCTTGTAGAGGACCTGGGCCTCAGGGATTCCCCAATGTCACGTCACTGATGGGCCCAGAGGGTGAAAGTACCAGACACCACTGCAAGTTACACAATTGCTGCAAGGGTTTGCCCCGCCACGTTGGGTGTCGGAATGGTTCCGATGCCATTAGCTTTGTGTGTGGGCCAAGGGTAGGTTGCCAGTCTTGGCAGCAGGCCAGGAAGTCTGGCTGCAGGTGAATCTCCATTGTTCAGTCCAGGAGTTCCTCTGGTGCGTTTTGTCACCGGTCCCTACAAGCTGCTTTTGTTGGAGGTCGTCCCATTTGGCCAAGGGCCGTTCCCTTGTGGAAGATCTCAGGGACCACATTTCCCCTTGCGGGTGAATCCATTGTGTGGAAGCGTATGCGCCAGGAGTGGTTTGGTTCCCCAGAGGGCAGTGGCTTTTACGCTGAGTAATCCCAGTTCCCCTGAGGGTGTCTCAGCAGTTCAGGATGACATCCTTATGCTGTGTCGGCGGGGAGGTGGCTCAGGCAGGAAAGTTCAAGGCCCATACCGGGGCGTTGATGGACGGCCGTGCTCTTTGTGCTGATGCCCGTGCGCTCTGAAGGCATCTGTGCCACGATGCATTCACGTTTGTCTGTGGACACACAGACATGATGGACCGCAAATGAAATGTTGAGGGGAGATATAGCGCACATCGGTGGGCGGTATCACCCTTTGCCTCTGTGCGCCCGTTCACTTTTCTCAAACATCCCTGTGTTCTGTCACCCTGAGGCATGTGGTGGAGTGCCAGGGAACAAACACCTGCAGCAGCATTGGGCCCTCTGTATAGTCCATGATACCTGGCGAAGTGAGGAGAGTGCGGCAAGGTGAGGCAAGTCAAAGCAAAAGAGTCTCAGAGTGGTTTGGGCGTGAAGTCCTTGAGGCTCCTCGTAGGAACCTTGTGGTGGTGAGTGGAACTTCTTTGCAGAAACCTAGATGTTTGGCCACGGGGACTTGTGCACTGAGACTACACCCTCACCTTCTTGGCTCTTGCAGGGGAACCCCAGATCTGATGCCATGATCCTTAGCTCCATTTGCAGCCCCGTGGGTCGCCTCTGGCCACTCCTGACTGCTGACATGATTGAGATCGGTGGCTGCCCCGCGCTGGAGCCTGCGACTTTGAACGTGCAGCCTTTGAGCAGGTGGATTGATGATGACTCCCATAAATGCACTGCTTGGAACTCTGAACAAATGAATGGGTCTCAGGTTTCTCCGCGGTCATGTCACTGACGGGCCTGGGGGCGAAAATACAAGGCGCCAGGGCAAGTAACCCAGTTGCTGCAAGGGTTTGCCCTGCCAGTTTGGGCATTGGAATATCTCCAATGCCAATAGCTTTCTGTGTGATCCAAGGGCATCGCCTCTGGCTCGACAAGGTTCCTGGTAGAAACCTTGTGGGGGTAAACGGAACTTCTTTGAAGAAACCTAGAAGTTTGGCCACGGGGACTTGTGCCGCGAGACTACACCGTCACATTCTGGGCTCTTCCTGGGGCACCCGAGCTCCGATGCCCTGAGACGTGGGTGCACTTCCTGCCCCGTGGCTCGAGTCTGGCCGCTCCCTACTGCTGAGAGGATTGAGCTTGCTGACAGTCCGCGACTTTGCACGTCCAGCCTTTGAGCAGGAGCGTGGATCAGTGAGGACTCCCATAAATGCATTCCTTGGAAATCTAAACAGAATGAATGAGCAATACCTACCGTCTTCTCATCCTAACTGAGGTCCAGCACGTGGCTCCCAAAGGAAAATTAGGGAGAGGTCCATGTTGCATTTGCTACTGTGGGCGTGCGCAGCAACATTGTTCAAGTGGAGGGTGGCAGGCTTCTCGTGCAGAAAGAGCCATGTGGAAAGGAGCCTGGGATGTCCATCTACGTGGGAAGGCTAAGGACAACTTGACGTCTCTGGGCACCTGAGTCTAGCCAGAACTGCTATCCCCTGCCGCGGTCAGCGTGCGGGTGCGAAAGGAAGCGTGAGCCACTGGTACTCCTCTGGCTTGCCATTGAGATCTACAGGCCACCCTCAAGCTCAGGTCGTTGCCTTGTTCCCGCAAGGAAACAGAAGTCTCTGCACTCAGGGTCAGAGAAGGAGTCCTGGCCAGGCCAGGCGTCTATGTCATGTTCAGCTTGGGAGGTGGGATATAGTTTAGGTTTGCCCTGATGGTCGGGGGAAATCAAATGGGCCACTGTCCCCGGGATTTGGGCGACACTGATGGCGCCTCCTTGGGTTGTGTCCTGCTTGTGTGTTGTGTGTGGAGAGTTTGGAAAGTGCCTTAGGCAAATCCAGGGGATATCAAGCTACTTAGGTGAGGGGTGGATTCGTTTGGATCCTGGTGGAGAGAGCAAGGCAAGGCGAGCGGGAAATACACGGGAGAGTGTTGGCTAAGCCCACAGGCTTACTGTTGGGTGGATAGATCGGTATGGGTGGAGATGTCGGTGGACATAGGGTTCCCGGAACTCTTTTGGGATATCTTCAGGAGCATTTGGAGCCCCGTGTAGGGAAGGAATACAGGTGCACATTCGTGGACCATCCCAACCTTTTCCTCTCCTTTCTCAATGTGCTTCACGGCGGGTCCTTGTTCCAGCGAATGGTGCCTTCACGGCACAGTATGGTGTCTTCTCACTGGGACCGATTTGGAGCCGTTGGGATGTTTTGTCCCTGTGTGGCCTCATTGCCCCTATGTTGAGGATGTTAAGGTGTTCCTTAGGACAGCCCAGCGTCATTGCTATACCAGGTCGGCATAGCATTCCCTGAGGTTTGGAGCTCTTCCCGGAGGTCTTTGGGCCCAACCATGCAGAAAGAAGGGAGTCGGCCGCCAAGGCAACGCTACAGGTTTAAGGGCTGGAGTGAATGTGTGCTGCAGGGGTCATTTTGTCCTGCCACCTTCTGGTGCTGCGAGCCTGTGATCTCCAGCATGCATGGCTTCAAGCCAGAGAAGCCATGCCGGTTCAAGGGTCCAGGATGTTGGGTGCGTTCTCTCATTGCACGGCTGTGGGTGACACGTTGGTTCTGGAGGACCTGGGTCTCATGGTTTCTCCAAGGTCTTGTCCTTGAAGGGAAGAATGCGAATGTGCAAGGTGCTACGATAAGTTACCCAGTTGCTGCAAGTGTTTGGCCCGCCATTTTGGGCATTGGAATGGCTCCCTTGCCATTAGCTTTGGTTGCGGTCCTAGGGAAGTTCCTCTGGCTTGGCAGGAGACCAGGAAGTATGCCTGCTGGTGAGTCTCCCTTGATCAGTCCAGGGGTTCTTCAGGTGCCCTTTGTCACGGGTCCCTACGAGCCGCTTTTGATGGAGGTCGTCTTATTCAGCCAAGGGCCCTTCCCTTATGGAAGATCTCTCCCCTTGAGGGCGTGTCCACTGTGTTTAATCATAAGGGCCAAACGCGTGTTTGTTCCCATAGAGGGCACTTGCTCTTAGGCTGAGGGGGCACAGTTGTCCTGAGGGTGTCTCAGGGGATCAGGAAGACATCCTTTTGCTGTGATGGAGGGCAGATTGCTCAGGAGAGGAATTTCAGGGCCCGAGACCAGGGGGTTGTTGGTCGGTGGCACTCTTTGTCCTGATGGCCGCACGCTCTGAAGGCGCCAGTGCCACGATGCTTTCACGTTTGCCTGCGGACACACAGGCAAGATGGACAGTAAATGAAATGTTGAGGAGAGATAGAACACACAATGCTGGGTGGTATCGCCCTTTCCCTCGGTGCGCCTGTGCACCCTCCTCAAGCATGCGTGTGTTCTCTCACCCCGAGCCAGGTGGAATGCCAGGGAAGGAATGCCAGCAGCAGCCTGGGGCCATCCGTATAATCCCTGATACCCGTTGAAGTGAGGACGGTGTGGCAAGGCGAGGCCAGCCGAAGGAGTCTCAGAGGGGTGTTGGCGTGCATTCCATGAGGATCCTGCTTTAACCCTTGTTGCGGTAAGCGACACTTCTTTGCTAAACCTAAAGGTTTGGCGATGGGAACGTGTGCACCGGGGCTACACCCTCACCTTCTGGTCTTTTCTCGGGGAACACGAGCTTTGATGCCCTGAGAACTGGCTGCATTTCCTGACCCGTGGCTCGGCTCTGCTGGCCACTTCCGTACGCTGATATGATTCAGCTCGCTGGCCGTCCCATGGTGGAATCTGCAACTTTGCATGTCCACCGTTTGAGCATGTGCTTGGATCGATGATGACTCCCACAAATGCATTCCTTGGAAATCTGAACAAAATGAGTGAGAAATCCCTACCGTCTCCTCGTTGGAACTGAGGTCCAGCACGTGGCTCCCCAAAGGAAAGTAGGGAGAGGTTCACGTTGCATTTGCGGCCGTGGGTGTCTACAGCCACGTTGTTCAAGTTGAGGGTTGTGGTCATCTCCTGGGGAGAAGAGCCATTGGGAAAGGAGCCTGGGATGCCAATCCAGGTGGGAAGGCTTGGGACAGCGTGCCGTCTCTGGGTTCCTTGGTCTAGCCAGGACTGCTGTCCCCTGCCACGGTTCAGCATGCAGGTAGGAGAGGAAGCGTGAGCCATTGCTCGTCCTGCCACCTGCACTTGAGTTCTACAGGCTGCCCCCACCTGCTGGTCATTGCCTTGTGGCCTCAAAGAAACAGAAGTCTGTAGGCTCAGGGTCAGAACAGGATTCCAGGCCTAGGGCAGGCTTCTTTGTCATGTTCTGCTTGGGAGACCAGATGCAGTTTAGGTTTCTCCTGCTGAGGGGAGAAATCAAATGGGCCACTGTTCCTGGGAGTTTGGCCAATCTGATGGCTCCTCCTCGGGTTGTGTCCTGCTTGTGTGTGCTGTGTGAAGGGGCTGGAAAATGCCTTAGTCAAACTTGGTCACGGCAAGCTTCTTTGGTGAGGGGTGGCTCTGGCATCTTGCCGTGACACGTTGGGATCCCGGTGGAGAGAGAGTAAGGCAAGGCGAGTGAAAGAGACACGTGAGATGGCTGGCTAAGCCCACAGGTTTACTGGTGGGTGGATAGATCGACGGTGGCCATGGGGTTCCCGGAACACATTTGGGATTCCCTCAGGAGCATCTGGAGGCACGTGTAGGGAGGGAATACGGGAGCACATTTGTGGACGGTCCCGCCTCTTTCCTCTCCTTGGTCGATTTGCTTCATGGTGGGTTCTTGTGCCAGCGAATGGTTGCCTTCATGGCACAGTATGGTGTCTCCTCATGGGGGCCGATTTGGAGGCCTTGGGGTGTTTTGTCCCTGTCTGACCACGTTCCCCCTGTGTTGAAGATGTGAAGGTGTTCCTGAGGACAGCCAGGCATCGTTTCTATACCCGGCCCACACAGCGTTCCCTGAGGATTGGAGCTCTACCCGGAGGTCATTGGGTGCAACCGTGCAGAAACAAGGGAGTTGGCTGCCAAGGAAAGGCTGCAGGTTTAAGGGCAGGAGAGGATGTGTGGTGTGGGTGTCATTTTTCCTGCCACCCGCTGGTGCGTCGAGACTGTGGTATCCGGCGAGCCTGGCCACAGGCTAGACAAGTCATACCGGTTCAAGTGTCTAGGCTGTTGTCTGGGTTCTGTCGTTGCATGGCTGTGGGTAACAAGTTGCTTGTAGAGGACCTGGGCCTCAGGGATTCCCCAATGTCACGTCACTGATGGGCCCAGAGGGTGAAAGTACCAGACACCACTGCAAGTTACACAATTGCTGCAAGGGTTTGCCCCGCCACGTTGGGTGTCGGAATGGTTCCGATGCCATTAGCTTTGTGTGTGGGCCAAGGGTAGGTTGCCAGTCTTGGCAGCAGGCCAGGAAGTCTGGCTGCAGGTGAATCTCCATTGTTCAGTCCAGGAGTTCCTCTGGTGCGTTTTGTCACCGGTCCCTACAAGCTGCTTTTGTTGGAGGTCGTCCCATTTGGCCAAGGGCCGTTCCCTTGTGGAAGATCTCAGGGACCACATTTCCCCTTGCGGGTGAATCCATTGTGTGGAAGCGTATGCGCCAGGAGTGGTTTGGTTCCCCAGAGGGCAGTGGCTTTTACGCTGAGTAATCCCAGTTCCCCTGAGGGTGTCTCAGCAGTTCAGGATGACATCCTTATGCTGTGTCGGCGGGGAGGTGGCTCAGGCAGGAAAGTTCAAGGCCCATACCGGGGCATTGATGGACGGCCGTGCTCTTTGTGCTGATGCCCGTGCGCTCTGAAGGCATCTGTGCCACGATGCATTCACGTTTGGCTGTGGACACACAGACATGATGGACCGCAAATGAAATGTTGAGGGGAGATATAGCGCACATCGGTGGGCGGTATCACCCTTTGCCTCTGTGCGCCCGTTCACTTTTCTCAAACATCCCTGTGTTCTGTCACCCTGAGGCATGTGGTGGAGTGCCAGGGAACAAACACCTGCAGCAGCATTGGGCCCTCTGTATAGTCCATGATACCTGGCGAAGTGAGGAGAGTGCGGCAAGGTGAGGCAAGTCAAAGCAAAAGAGTCTCAGAGTGGTTTTGGCGTGAAGTCCTTGAGGCTCCTCGTAGGAACCTTGTGGTGGTGAGTGGAACTTCTTTGCAGAAACCTAGATGTTTGGCCACGGGGACTTGTGCACTGAGACTACACCCTCACCTTCTTGGCTCTTGCAGGGGAACCCCAGATCTGATGCCATGATCCTTAGCTCCATTTGCAGCCCCGTGGGTCGCCTCTGGCCACTCCTGACTGCTGACATGATTGAGATCGGTGGCTGCCCCGCGCTGGAGCCTGCGACTTTGAACGTGCAGCCTTTGAGCAGGTGGATTGATGATGACTCCCATAAATGCACTGCTTGGAACTCTGAACAAATGAATAGGTCTCAGGTTTCTCCGCGGTCATGTCACTGACGGGCCTGGGGGCGAAAATACAAGGCGCCAGGGCAAGTAACCCAGTTGCTGCAAGGGTTTGCCCTGCCAGTTTGGGCATTGGAATATCTCCAATGCCAATAGCTTTCTGTGTGATCCAAGGGCATCGCCTCTGGCTCGACAAGGTTCCTGGTAGAAACCTTGTGGGGGTAAACGGAACTTCTTTGAAGAAACCTAGAAGTTTGGCCACGGGGACTTGTGCCGCGAGACTACACCGTCACATTCTGGGCTCTTCCTGGGGCACCCGAGCTCCGATGCCCTGAGACGTGGGTGCACTTCCTGCCCCGTGGCTCGAGTCTGGCCGCTCCCTACTGCTGAGAGGATTGAGCTTGCTGACAGTCCGCGACTTTGCACGTCCAGCCTTTGAGCAGGAGCGTGGATCAGTGAGGACTCCCATAAATGCATTCCTTGGAAATCTAAACAGAATGAATGAGCAATACCTACCGTCTTCTCATCCTAACTGAGGTCCAGCACGTGGCTCCCAAAGGAAAATTAGGGAGAGGTCCATGTTGCATTTGCTACTGTGGGCGTGCGCAGCAACATTGTTCAAGTGGAGGGTGGCGGGCTTCTCGTGCAGAAAGAGCCATGTGGAAAGGAGCCTGGGATGTCCATCTACGTGGGAAGGCTAAGGACAACTTGACGTCTCTGGGCACCTGAGTCTAGCCAGAACTGCTATCCCCTGCCGCGGTCAGCGTGCGGGTGCGAAAGGAAGCGTGAGCCACTGGTACTCCTCTGGCTTGCCATTGAGATCTACAGGCCACCCTCAAGCTCAGGTCGTTGCCTTGTTCCCGCAAGGAAACAGAAGTCTCTGCACTCAGGGTCAGAGAAGGAGTCCTGGCCAGGCCAGGCGTCTATGTCATGTTCAGCTTGGGAGGTGGGATATAGTTTAGGTTTGCCCTGATGGTCGGGGGAAATCAAATGGGCCACTGTCCCCGGGATTTGGGCGACACTGATGGCGCCTCCTTGGGTTGTGTCCTGCTTGTGTGTTGTGTGTGGAGAGTTTGGAAAGTGCCTTAGGCAAATCCAGGGGATATCAAGCTACTTAGGTGAGGGGTGGATTCGTTTGGATCCTGGTGGAGAGAGCAAGGCAAGGCGAGCGGGAAATACACGGGAGAGTGTTGGCTAAGCCCACAGGCTTACTGTTGGGTGGATAGATCGGTATGGGTGGAGATGTCGGTGGACATAGGGTTCCCGGAACTCTTTTGGGATATCTTCAGGAGCATTTGGAGCCCCGTGTAGGGAAGGAATACAGGTGCACATTCGTGGACCATCCCAACCTTTTCCTCTCCTTTCTCAATGTGCTTCACGGCGGGTCCTTGTTCCAGCGAATGGTGCCTTCACGGCACAGTATGGTGTCTTCTCACTGGGACCGATTTGGAGCCGTTGGGATGTTTTGTCCCTGTGTGGCCTCATTGCCCCTATGTTGAGGATGTTAAGGTGTTCCTTAGGACAGCCCAGCGTCATTGCTATACCAGGTCGGCATAGCATTCCCTGAGGTTTGGAGCTCTTCCCGGAGGTCTTTGGGCCCAACCATGCAGAAAGAAGGGAGTCGGCCGCCAAGGCAACGCTACAGGTTTAAGGGCTGGAGTGAATGTGTGCTGCAGGGGTCATTTTGTCCTGCCACCTTCTGGTGCTGCGAGCCTGTGATCTCCAGCATGCATGGCTTCAAGCCAGAGAAGCCATGCCGGTTCAAGGGTCCAGGATGTTGGGTGCGTTCTCTCATTGCACGGCTGTGGGTGACACGTTGGTTCTGGAGGACCTGGGTCTCATGGTTTCTCCAAGGTCTTGTCCTTGAAGGGAAGAATGCGAATGTGCAAGGTGCTACGATAAGTTACCCAGTTGCTGCAAGTGTTTGGCCCGCCATTTTGGGCATTGGAATGGCTCCCTTGCCATTAGCTTTGGTTGCGGTCCTAGGGAAGTTCCTCTGGCTTGGCAGGAGACCAGGAAGTATGCCTGCTGGTGAGTCTCCCTTGATCAGTCCAGGGGTTCTTCAGGTGCCCTTTGTCACGGGTCCCTACGAGCCGCTTTTGATGGAGGTCGTCTTATTCAGCCAAGGGCCCTTCCCTTATGGAAGATCTCTCCCCTTGAGGGCGTGTCCACTGTGTTTAATCATAAGGGCCAAACGCGTGTTTGTTCCCATAGAGGGCACTTGCTCTTAGGCTGAGGGGGCACAGTTGTCCTGAGGGTGTCTCAGGGGATCAGGAAGACATCCTTTTGCTGTGATGGAGGGCAGATTGCTCAGGAGAGGAATTTCAGGGCCCGAGACCAGGGGGTTGTTGGTCGGTGGCACTCTTTGTCCTGATGGCCGCACGCTCTGAAGGCGCCAGTGCCACGATGCTTTCACGTTTGCCTGCGGACACACAGGCAAGATGGACAGTAAATGAAATGTTGAGGAGAGATAGAACACACAATGCTGGGTGGTATCGCCCTTTCCCTCGGTGCGCCTGTGCACCCTCCTCAAGCATGCGTGTGTTCTCTCACCCCGAGCCAGGTGGAATGCCAGGGAAGGAATGCCAGCAGCAGCCTGGGGCCATCCGTATAATCCCTGATACCCGTTGAAGTGAGGACGGTGTGGCAAGGCGAGGCCAGCCGAAGGAGTCTCAGAGGGGTGTTGGCGTGCATTCCATGAGGATCCTGCTTTAACCCTTGTTGCGGTAAGCGACACTTCTTTGCTAAACCTAAAGGTTTGGCGATGGGAACGTGTGCACCGGGGCTACACCCTCACCTTCTGGTCTTTTCTCGGGGAACACGAGCTTTGATGCCCTGAGAACTGGCTGCATTTCCTGACCCGTGGCTCGGCTCTGCTGGCCACTTCCGTACGCTGATATGATTCAGCTCGCTGGCCGTCCCATGGTGGAATCTGCAACTTTGCATGTCCACCGTTTGAGCATGTGCTTGGATCGATGATGACTCCCACAAATGCATTCCTTGGAAATCTGAACAAAATGAGTGAGAAATCCCTACCGTCTCCTCGTTGGAACTGAGGTCCAGCACGTGGCTCCCCAAAGGAAAGTAGGGAGAGGTTCACGTTGCATTTGCGGCCGTGGGTGTCTACAGCCACGTTGTTCAAGTTGAGGGTTGTGGTCATCTCCTGGGGAGAAGAGCCATTGGGAAAGGAGCCTGGGATGCCAATCCAGGTGGGAAGGCTTGGGACAGCGTGCCGTCTCTGGGTTCCTTGGTCTAGCCAGGACTGCTGTCCCCTGCCACGGTTCAGCATGCAGGTAGGAGAGGAAGCGTGAGCCATTGCTCGTCCTGCCACCTGCACTTGAGTTCTACAGGCTGCCCCCACCTGCTGGTCATTGCCTTGTGGCCTCAAAGAAACAGAAGTCTGTAGGCTCAGGGTCAGAACAGGATTCCAGGCCTAGGGCAGGCTTCTTTGTCATGTTCTGCTTGGGAGACCAGATGCAGTTTAGGTTTCTCCTGCTGAGGGGAGAAATCAAATGGGCCACTGTTCCTGGGAGTTTGGCCAATCTGATGGCTCCTCCTCGGGTTGTGTCCTGCTTGTGTGTGCTGTGTGAAGGGGCTGGAAAATGCCTTAGTCAAACTTGGTCACGGCAAGCTTCTTTGGTGAGGGGTGGCTCTGGCATCTTGCCGTGACACGTTGGGATCCCGGTGGAGAGAGAGTAAGGCAAGGCGAGTGAAAGAGACACGTGAGATGGCTGGCTAAGCCCACAGGTTTACTGGTGGGTGGATAGATCGACGGTGGCCATGGGGTTCCCGGAACACATTTGGGATTCCCTCAGGAGCATCTGGAGGCACGTGTAGGGAGGGTATACGGGAGCACATTTGTGGACGGTCCCGCCTCTTTCCTCTCCTTGGTCGATTTGCTTCATGGCGGGTTCTTGTGCCAGCGAATGGTTGCCTTCATGGCACAGTATGGTGTCTCCTCATGGGGGCCGATTTGGAGGCCTTGGGGTGTTTTGTCCCTGTCTGACCACGTTCCCCCTGTGTTGAAGATGTGAAGGTGTTCCTGAGGACAGCCAGGCATCATTTCTATACCCGGCCCACACAGCGTTCCCTGAGGATTGGAGCTCTACCCGGAGGTCATTGGGTGCAACCGTGCAGAAACAAGGGAGTTGGCTGCCAAGGAAAGGCTGCAGGTTTAAGGGCAGGAGAGGATGTGTGGTGTGGGTGTCATTTTTCCTGCCACCCGCTGGTGCGTCGAGACTGTGGTATCCGGTGAGCCTGGCCACAGGCTAGACAAGTCATACCGGTTCAAGTGTCTAGGCTGTTGTCTGGGTTCTGTCGTTGCATGGCTGTGGGTAACAAGTTGCTTGTAGAGGACCTGGGCCTCAGGGATTCCCCAATGTCACGTCACTGATGGGCCCAGAGGGTGAAAGTACCAGACACCACTGCAAGTTACACAATTGCTGCAAGGGTTTGCCCCGCCACGTTGGGTGTCGGAATGGTTCCGATGCCATTAGCTTTGTGTGTGGGCCAAGGGTAGGTTGCCAGTCTTGGCAGCAGGCCAGGAAGTCTGGCTGCAGGTGAATCTCCATTGTTCAGTCCAGGAGTTCCTCTGGTGCGTTTTGTCACCGGTCCCTACAAGCTGCTTTTGTTGGAGCTCGTCCCAATTGGCCAAGGGCCGTTCCCTTGTGGAAGATCTCAGGGACCACATTTCCCCTTGAGGGTGAATCCATTGTGTGGAAGCGTATGCGCCAGGAGTGGTTTGGTTCCCCAGAGGGCAGTGGCTTTTACGCTGAGTAATCCCAGTTCCCCTGAGGGTGTCTCAGCAGTTCAGGATGACATCCTTATGCTGTGTCGGCGGGGAGGTGGCTCAGGCAGGAAAGTTCAAGGCCCATACCGGGGCGTTGATGGACGGCCGTGCTCTTTGTGCTGATGCCCGTGCGCTCTGAAGGCATCTGTGCCACGATGCATTCACGTTTGGCTGTGGACACACAGACATGATGGACCGCAAATGAAATGTTGAGGGGAGATATAGCGCACATCGGTGGGCGGTATCACCCTTTGCCTCTGTGCGCCCGTTCACTTTTCCCAAACATCCCTGTGTTCTGTCACCCTGAGGCATGTGGTGGAGTGCCAGGGAACAAACACCTGCAGCAGCATTGGGCCCTCTGTATAGTCCATGATACCTGGCGAAGTGAGGAGAGTGCGGCAAGGTGAGGCAAGTCAAGGCAAAAGAGTCTCAGAGTGGTTTTGGCGTGAAGTCCTTGAGGCTCCTCGTAGGAACCTTGTGGTGGTGAGTGGAACTTCTTTGCAGAAACCTAGATGTTTGGCCACGGGGACTTGTGCACTGAGACTACACCCTCACCTTCTTGGCTCTTGCAGGGGAACCCCAGATCTGATGCCATGATCCTTAGCTCCATTTGCAGCCCCGTGGGTCGCCTCTGGCCACTCCTGACTGCTGACATGATTGAGATCGGTGGCTGCCCCGCGCTGGAGCCTGCGACTTTGAACGTGCAACCTTTGAGCAGGTGGATTGATGATGACTCCCATAAATGCACTGCTTGGAACTCTGAACAAATGAATAGGTCTCAGGTTTCTCCGCGGTCATGTCACTGACGGGCCTGGGGGCGAAAATACAAGGCGCCAGGGCAAGTAACCCAGTTGCTGCAAGGGTTTGCCCTGCCAGTTTGGGCATTGGAATATCTCCAATGCCAATAGCTTTCTGTGTGATCCAAGGGCATCGCCTCTGGCTCGACAAGGTTCCTGGTAGAAACCTTGTGGGGGTAAACGGAACTTCTTTGAAGAAACCTAGAAGTTTGGCCACGGGGACTTGTGCCGCGAGACTACACCGTCACATTCTGGGCTCTTCCTGGGGCACCCGAGCTCCGATGCCCTGAGACGTGGGTGCACTTCCTGCCCCGTGGCTCGAGTCTGGCCGCTCCCTACTGCTGAGAGGATTGAGCTTGCTGACAGTCCGCGACTTTGCACGTCCAGCCTTTGAGCAGGAGCGTGGATCAGTGAGGACTCCCATAAACGCATTCCTTGGAAATCTAAACAGAATGAATGAGCAATACCTACCGTCTTCTCATCCTAACTGAGGTCCAGCACGTGGCTCCCAAAGGAAAATTAGGGAGAGGTCCATGTTGCATTTTCTACTGTGGGCGTGCGCAGCAACATTGTTCAAGTGGAGGGTGGCGGGCTTCTCGTGCAGAAAGAGCCATGTGGAAAGGAGCCTGGGATGTCCATCTACGTGGGAAGGCTAAGGACAACTTGACGTCTCTGGGCACCTGAGTCTAGCCAGAACTGCTATCCCCTGCCGCGGTCAGCGTGCGGGTGCGAAAGGAAGCGTGAGCCACTGGTACTCCTCTGGCTTGCCATTGAGATCTACAGGCCACCCTCAAGCTCAGGTCGTTGCCTTGTTCCCGCAAGGAAACAGAAGTCTCTGCACTCAGGGTCAGAGAAGGAGTCCTGGCCAGGCCAGGCGTCTATGTCATGTTCAGCTTGGGAGGTGGGATATAGTTTAGGTTTGCCCTGATGGTCGGGGGAAATCAAATGGGCCACTGTCCCCGGGATTTGGGCGACACTGATGGCGCCTCCTTGGGTTGTGTCCTGCTTGTGTGTTGTGTGTGGAGAGTTTGGAAAGTGCCTTAGGCAAATCCAGGGGATATCAAGCTACTTAGGTGAGGGGTGGATTCGTTTGGATCCTGGTGGAGAGAGCAAGGCAAGGCGAGCGGGAAATACACGGGAGAGTGTTGGCTAAGCCCACAGGCTTACTGTTGGGTGGATAGATCGGTATGGGTGGAGATGTCGGTGGACATAGGGTTCCCGGAACTCTTTTGGGATATCTTCAGGAGCATTTGGAGCCCCGTGTAGGGAAGGAATACAGGTGCACATTCGTGGACCATCCCAACCTTTTCCTCTCCTTTCTCAATGTGCTTCACGGCGGGTCCTTGTTCCAGCGAATGGTGCCTTCACGGCACAGTATGGTGTCTTCTCACTGGGACCGATTTGGAGCCGTTGGGATGTTTTGTCCCTGTGTGGCCTCATTGCCCCTATGTTGAGGATGTTAAGGTGTTCCTTAGGACAGCCCAGCGTCATTGCTATACCAGGTCGGCATAGCATTCCCTGAGGTTTGGAGCTCTTCCCGGAGGTCTTTGGGCCCAACCATGCAGAAAGAAGGGAGTCGGCCGCCAAGGCAACGCTACAGGTTTAAGGGCTGGAGTGAATGTGTGCTGCAGGGGTCATTTTGTCCTGCCACCTTCTGGTGCTGCGAGCCTGTGCTCTCCAGCATGCATGGCTTCAAGCCAGAGAAGCCATGCCGGTTCAAGGGTCCAGGATGTTGGGTGCGTTCTCTCATTGCACGGCTGTGGGTGACACGTTGGTTCTGGAGGACCTGGGTCTCATGGTTTCTCCAAGGTCTTGTCCTTGAAGGGAAGAATGCGAATGTGCAAGGTGCTACGATAAGTTACCCAGTTGCTGCAAGTGTTTGGCCCGCCATTTTGGGCATTGGAATGGCTCCCTTGCCATTAGCTTTGGTTGCGGTCCTAGGGAAGTTCCTCTGGCTTGGCAGGAGACCAGGAAGTATGCCTGCTGGTGAGTCTCCCTTGATCAGTCCAGGGGTTCTTCAGGTGCCCTTTGTCACGGGTCCCTACGAGCCGCTTTTGATGGAGGTCGTCTTATTCAGCCAAGGGCCCTTCCCTTATGGAAGATCTCTCCCCTTGAGGGCGTGTCCACTGTGTTTAATCATAAGGGCCAAACGCGTGTTTGTTCCCATAGAGGGCACTTGCTCTTAGGCTGAGGGGGCACAGTTGTCCTGAGGGTGTCTCAGGGGATCAGGAAGACATCCTTTTGCTGTGATGGAGGGCAGATTGCTCAGGAGAGGAATTTCAGGGCCCGAGACCAGGGGGTTGTTGGTCGGTGGCACTCTTTGTCCTGATGGCCGCACGCTCTGAAGGCGCCAGTGCCACGATGCTTTCACGTTTGCCTGCGGACACACAGGCAAGATGGACAGTAAATGAAATGTTGAGGAGAGATAGAACACACAATGCTGGGTGGTATCGCCCTTTCCCTCGGTGCGCCTGTGCACCCTCCTCAAGCATGCGTGTGTTCTCTCACCCCGAGCCAGGTGGAATGCCAGGGAAGGAATGCCAGCAGCAGCCTGGGGCCATCCGTATAATCCCTGATACCCGTTGAAGTGAGGACGGTGTGGCAAGGCGAGGCCAGCCGAAGGAGTCTCAGAGGGGTGTTGGCGTGCATTCCATGAGGATCCTGCTTTAACCCTTGTTGCGGTAAGCGACACTTCTTTGCTAAACCTAAAGGTTTGGCGATGGGAACGTGTGCACCGGGGCTACACCCTCACCTTCTGGTCTTTTCTCGGGGAACACGAGCTTTGATGCCCTGAGAACTGGCTGCATTTCCTGACCCGTGGCTCGGCTCTGCTGGCCACTTCCGTACGCTGATATGATTCAGCTCGCTGGCCGTCCCATGGTGGAATCTGCAACTTTGCATGTCCACCGTTTGAGCATGTGCTTGGATCGATGATGACTCCCACAAATGCATTCCTTGGAAATCTGAACAAAATGAGTGAGAAATCCCTACCGTCTCCTCGTTGGAACTGAGGTCCAGCACGTGGCTCCCCAAAGGAAAGTAGGGAGAGGTTCACGTTGCATTTGCGGCCGTGGGTGTCTACAGCCACGTTGTTCAAGTTGAGGGTTGTGGTCATCTCCTGGGGAGAAGAGCCATTGGGAAAGGAGCCTGGGATGCCAATCCAGGTGGGAAGGCTTGGGACAGCGTGCCGTCTCTGGGTTCCTTGGTCTAGCCAGGACTGCTGTCCCCTGCCACGGTTCAGCATGCAGGTAGGAGAGGAAGCGTGAGCCATTGCTCGTCCTGCCACCTGCACTTGAGTTCTACAGGCTGCCCCCACCTGCTGGTCATTGCCTTGTGGCCTCAAAGAAACAGAAGTCTGTAGGCTCAGGGTCAGAACAGGATTCCAGGCCTAGGGCAGGCTTCTTTGTCATGTTCTGCTTGGGAGACCAGATGCAGTTTAGGTTTCTCCTGCTGAGGGGAGAAATCAAATGGGCCACTGTTCCTGGGAGTTTGGCCAATCTGATGGCTCCTCCTCGGGTTGTGTCCTGCTTGTGTGTGCTGTGTGAAGGGGCTGGAAAATGCCTTAGTCAAACTTGGTCACGGCAAGCTTCTTTGGTGAGGGGTGGCTCTGGCATCTTGCCGTGACACGTTGGGATCCCGGTGGAGAGAGAGTAAGGCAAGGCGAGTGAAAGAGACACGTGAGATGGCTGGCTAAGCCCACAGGTTTACTGGTGGGTGGATAGATCGACGGTGGCCATGGGGTTCCCGGAAGACATTTGGGATTCCCTCAGGAGCATCTGGAGGCACGTGTAGGGAGGGAATACGGGAGCACATTTGTGGACGGTCCCGCCTCTTTCCTCTCCTTGGTCGATTTGCTTCATGGCGGGTTCTTGTGCCAGCGAATGGTTGCCTTCATGGCACAGTATGGTGTCTCCTCATGCGGGCCGATTTGGAGGCCTTGGGGTGTTTTGTCCCTGTCTGACCACGTTCCCCCTGTGTTGAAGATGTGAAGGTGTTCCTGAGGACAGCCAGGCATCGTTTCTATACCCGGCCTACACAGCGTTCCCTGAGGATTGGAGCTCTACCCGGAGGTCATTGGGTGCAACCGTGCAGAAACAAGGGAGTTGGCTGCCAAGGAAAGGCTGCAGGTTTAAGGGCAGGAGAGGATGTGTGGTGTGGGTGTCATTTTTCCTGCCACCCGCTGGTGCGTCGAGACTGTGG
This sequence comes from Balaenoptera borealis, assembly GCF_965194805.1. Lineage (NCBI taxonomy): Eukaryota > Metazoa > Chordata > Mammalia > Artiodactyla > Balaenopteridae > Balaenoptera > Balaenoptera borealis. The sequence continues at coordinate 129,580,718 of NC_138866.1, forward strand.
TATCCGGTGAGCCTGGCCACAGGCTAGACAAGTCATACCGGTTCAAGTGTCTAGGCTGTTGTCTGGGTTCTGTCGTTGCATGGCTGTGGGTAACAAGTTGCTTGTAGAGGACCTGGGCCTCAGGGATTCCCCAATGTCACGTCACTGATGGGCCCAGAGGGTGAAAGTACCAGACACCACTGCAAGTTACACAATTGCTGCAAGGGTTTGCCCCGCCACGTTGGGTGTCGGAATGGTTCCGATGCCATTAGCTTTGTGTGTGGGCCAAGGGTAGGTTGCCAGTCTTGGCAGCAGGCCAGGAAGTCTGGCTGCAGGTGAATCTCCATTGTTCAGTCCAGGAGTTCCTCTGGTGCGTTTTGTCACCGGTCCCTACAAGCTGCTTTTGTTGGAGCTCGTCCCAATTGGCCAAGGGCCGTTCCCTTGTGGAAGATCTCAGGGACCACATTTCCCCTTGAGGGTGAATCCATTGTGTGGAAGCGTATGCGCCAGGAGTGGTTTGGTTCCCCAGAGGGCAGTGGCTTTTACGCTGAGTAATCCCAGTTCCCCTGAGGGTGTCTCAGCAGTTCAGGATGACATCCTTATGCTGTGTCGGCGGGGAGGTGGCTCAGGCAGGAAAGTTCAAGGCCCATACCGGGGCGTTGATGGACGGCCGTGCTCTTTGTGCTGATGCCCGTGCGCTCTGAAGGCATCTGTGCCACGATGCATTCACGTTTGGCTGTGGACACACAGACATGATGGACCGCAAATGAAATGTTGAGGGGAGATATAGCGCACATCGGTGGGCGGTATCACCCTTTGCCTCTGTGCGCCCGTTCACTTTTCCCAAACATCCCTGTGTTCTGTCACCCTGAGGCATGTGGTGGAGTGCCAGGGAACAAACACCTGCAGCAGCATTGGGCCCTCTGTATAGTCCATGATACCTGGCGAAGTGAGGAGAGTGCGGCAAGGTGAGGCAAGTCAAGGCAAAAGAGTCTCAGAGTGGTTTTGGCGTGAAGTCCTTGAGGCTCCTCGTAGGAACCTTGTGGTGGTGAGTGGAACTTCTTTGCAGAAACCTAGATGTTTGGCCACGGGGACTTGTGCACTGAGACTACACCCTCACCTTCTTGGCTCTTGCAGGGGAACCCCAGATCTGATGCCATGATCCTTAGCTCCATTTGCAGCCCCGTGGGTCGCCTCTGGCCACTCCTGACTGCTGACATGATTGAGATCGGTGGCTGCCCCGCGCTGGAGCCTGCGACTTTGAACGTGCAACCTTTGAGCAGGTGGATTGATGATGACTCCCATAAATGCACTGCTTGGAACTCTGAACAAATGAATAGGTCTCAGGTTTCTCCGCGGTCATGTCACTGACGGGCCTGGGGGCGAAAATACAAGGCGCCAGGGCAAGTAACCCAGTTGCTGCAAGGGTTTGCCCTGCCAGTTTGGGCATTGGAATATCTCCAATGCCAATAGCTTTCTGTGTGATCCAAGGGCATCGCCTCTGGCTCGACAAGGTTCCTGGTAGAAACCTTGTGGGGGTAAACGGAACTTCTTTGAAGAAACCTAGAAGTTTGGCCACGGGGACTTGTGCCGCGAGACTACACCGTCACATTCTGGGCTCTTCCTGGGGCACCCGAGCTCCGATGCCCTGAGACGTGGGTGCACTTCCTGCCCCGTGGCTCGAGTCTGGCCGCTCCCTACTGCTGAGAGGATTGAGCTTGCTGACAGTCCGCGACTTTGCACGTCCAGCCTTTGAGCAGGAGCGTGGATCAGTGAGGACTCCCATAAACGCATTCCTTGGAAATCTAAACAGAATGAATGAGCAATACCTACCGTCTTCTCATCCTAACTGAGGTCCAGCACGTGGCTCCCAAAGGAAAATTAGGGAGAGGTCCATGTTGCATTTTCTACTGTGGGCGTGCGCAGCAACATTGTTCAAGTGGAGGGTGGCGGGCTTCTCGTGCAGAAAGAGCCATGTGGAAAGGAGCCTGGGATGTCCATCTACGTGGGAAGGCTAAGGACAACTTGACGTCTCTGGGCACCTGAGTCTAGCCAGAACTGCTATCCCCTGCCGCGGTCAGCGTGCGGGTGCGAAAGGAAGCGTGAGCCACTGGTACTCCTCTGGCTTGCCATTGAGATCTACAGGCCACCCTCAAGCTCAGGTCGTTGCCTTGTTCCCGCAAGGAAACAGAAGTCTCTGCACTCAGGGTCAGAGAAGGAGTCCTGGCCAGGCCAGGCGTCTATGTCATGTTCAGCTTGGGAGGTGGGATATAGTTTAGGTTTGCCCTGATGGTCGGGGGAAATCAAATGGGCCACTGTCCCCGGGATTTGGGCGACACTGATGGCGCCTCCTTGGGTTGTGTCCTGCTTGTGTGTTGTGTGTGGAGAGTTTGGAAAGTGCCTTAGGCAAATCCAGGGGATATCAAGCTACTTAGGTGAGGGGTGGATTCGTTTGGATCCTGGTGGAGAGAGCAAGGCAAGGCGAGCGGGAAATACACGGGAGAGTGTTGGCTAAGCCCACAGGCTTACTGTTGGGTGGATAGATCGGTATGGGTGGAGATGTCGGTGGACATAGGGTTCCCGGAACTCTTTTGGGATATCTTCAGGAGCATTTGGAGCCCCGTGTAGGGAAGGAATACAGGTGCACATTCGTGGACCATCCCAACCTTTTCCTCTCCTTTCTCAATGTGCTTCACGGCGGGTCCTTGTTCCAGCGAATGGTGCCTTCACGGCACAGTATGGTGTCTTCTCACTGGGACCGATTTGGAGCCGTTGGGATGTTTTGTCCCTGTGTGGCCTCATTGCCCCTATGTTGAGGATGTTAAGGCGTTCCTTAGGACAGCCCAGCGTCATTGCTATACCAGGTCGGCATAGCATTCCCTGAGGTTTGGAGCTCTTCCCGGAGGTCTTTGGGCCCAACCATGCAGAAAGAAGGGAGTCGGCCGCCAAGGCAACGCTACAGGTTTAAGGGCTGGAGTGAATGTGTGCTGCAGGGGTCATTTTGTCCTGCCACCTTCTGGTGCTGCGAGCCTGTGCTCTCCAGCATGCATGGCTTCAAGCCAGAGAAGCCATGCCGGTTCAAGGGTCCAGGATGTTGGGTGCGTTCTCTCATTGCACGGCTGTGGGTGACACGTTGGTTCTGGAGGACCTGGGTCTCATGGTTTCTCCAAGGTCTTGTCCTTGAAGGGAAGAATGCGAATGTGCAAGGTGCTACGATAAGTTACCCAGTTGCTGCAAGTGTTTGGCCCGCCATTTTGGGCATTGGAATGGCTCCCTTGCCATTAGCTTTGGTTGCGGTCCTAGGGAAGTTCCTCTGGCTTGGCAGGAGACCAGGAAGTATGCCTGCTGGTGAGTCTCCCTTGATCAGTCCAGGGGTTCTTCAGGTGCCCTTTGTCACGGGTCCCTACGAGCCGCTTTTGATGGAGGTCGTCTTATTCAGCCAAGGGCCCTTCCCTTATGGAAGATCTCTCCCCTTGAGGGCGTGTCCACTGTGTTTAATCATAAGGGCCAAACGCGTGTTTGTTCCCATAGAGGGCACTTGCTCTTAGGCTGAGGGGGCACAGTTGTCCTGAGGGTGTCTCAGGGGATCAGGAAGACATCCTTTTGCTGTGATGGAGGGCAGATTGCTCAGGAGAGGAATTTCAGGGCCCGAGACCAGGGGGTTGTTGGTCGGTGGCACTCTTTGTCCTGATGGCCGCACGCTCTGAAGGCGCCAGTGCCACGATGCTTTCACGTTTGCCTGCGGACACACAGGCAAGATGGACAGTAAATGAAATGTTGAGGAGAGATAGAACACACAATGCTGGGTGGTATCGCCCTTTCCCTCGGTGCGCCTGTGCACCCTCCTCAAGCATGCGTGTGTTCTCTCACCCCGAGCCAGGTGGAATGCCAGGGAAGGAATGCCAGCAGCAGCCTGGGGCCATCCGTATAATCCCTGATACCCGTTGAAGTGAGGACGGTGTGGCAAGGCGAGGCCAGCCGAAGGAGTCTCAGAGGGGTGTTGGCGTGCATTCCATGAGGATCCTGCTTTAACCCTTGTTGCGGTAAGCGACACTTCTTTGCTAAACCTAAAGGTTTGGCGATGGGAACGTGTGCACCGGGGCTACACCCTCACCTTCTGGTCTTTTCTCGGGGAACACGAGCTTTGATGCCCTGAGAACTGGCTGCATTTCCTGACCCGTGGCTCGGCTCTGCTGGCCACTTCCGTACGCTGATATGATTCAGCTCGCTGGCCGTCCCATGGTGGAATCTGCAACTTTGCATGTCCACCGTTTGAGCATGTGCTTGGATCGATGATGACTCCCACAAATGCATTCCTTGGAAATCTGAACAAAATGAGTGAGAAATCCCTACCGTCTCCTCGTTGGAACTGAGGTCCAGCACGTGGCTCCCCAAAGGAAAGTAGGGAGAGGTTCACGTTGCATTTGCGGCCGTGGGTGTCTACAGCCACGTTGTTCAAGTTGAGGGTTGTGGTCATCTCCTGGGGAGAAGAGCCATTGGGAAAGGAGCCTGGGATGCCAATCCAGGTGGGAAGGCTTGGGACAGCGTGCCGTCTCTGGGTTCCTTGGTCTAGCCAGGACTGCTGTCCCCTGCCACGGTTCAGCATGCAGGTAGGAGAGGAAGCGTGAGCCATTGCTCGTCCTGCCACCTGCACTTGAGTTCTACAGGCTGCCCCCACCTGCTGGTCATTGCCTTGTGGCCTCAAAGAAACAGAAGTCTGTAGGCTCAGGGTCAGAACAGGATTCCAGGCCTAGGGCAGGCTTCTTTGTCATGTTCTGCTTGGGAGACCAGATGCAGTTTAGGTTTCTCCTGCTGAGGGGAGAAATCAAATGGGCCACTGTTCCTGGGAGTTTGGCCAATCTGATGGCTCCTCCTCGGGTTGTGTCCTGCTTGTGTGTGCTGTGTGAAGGGGCTGGAAAATGCCTTAGTCAAACTTGGTCACGGCAAGCTTCTTTGGTGAGGGGTGGCTCTGGCATCTTGCCGTGACACGTTGGGATCCCGGTGGAGAGAGAGTAAGGCAAGGCGAGTGAAAGAGACACGTGAGATGGCTGGCTAAGCCCACAGGTTTACTGGTGGGTGGATAGATCGACGGTGGCCATGGGGTTCCCGGAAGACATTTGGGATTCCCTCAGGAGCATCTGGAGGCACGTGTAGGGAGGGAATACGGGAGCACATTTGTGGACGGTCCCGCCTCTTTCCTCTCCTTGGTCGATTTGCTTCATGGCGGGTTCTTGTGCCAGCGAATGGTTGCCTTCATGGCACAGTATGGTGTCTCCTCATGCGGGCCGATTTGGAGGCCTTGGGGTGTTTTGTCCCTGTCTGACCACGTTCCCCCTGTGTTGAAGATGTGAAGGTGTTCCTGAGGACAGCCAGGCATCGTTTCTATACCCGGCCTACACAGCGTTCCCTGAGGATTGGAGCTCTACCCGGAGGTCATTGGGTGCAACCGTGCAGAAACAAGGGAGTTGGCTGCCAAGGAAAGGCTGCAGGTTTAAGGGCAGGAGAGGATGTGTGGTGTGGGTGTCATTTTTCCTGCCACCCGCTGGTGCGTCGAGACTGTGGTATCCGGTGAGCCTGGCCACAGGCTAGACAAGTCATACCGGTTCAAGTGTCTAGGCTGTTGTCTGGGTTCTGTCGTTGCATGGCTGTGGGTAACAAGTTGCTTGTAGAGGACCTGGGCCTCAGGGATTCCCCAATGTCACGTCACTGATGGGCCCAGAGGGTGAAAGTACCAGACACCACTGCAAGTTACACAATTGCTGCAAGGGTTTGCCCCGCCACGTTGGGTGTCGGAATGGTTCCGATGCCATTAGCTTTGTGTGTGGGCCAAGGGTAGGTTGCCAGTCTTGGCAGCAGGCCAGGAAGTCTGGCTGCAGGTGAATCTCCATTGTTCAGTCCAGGAGTTCCTCTGGTGCGTTTTGTCACCGGTCCCTACAAGCTGCTTTTGTTGGAGCTCGTCCCAATTGGCCAAGGGCCGTTCCCTTGTGGAAGATCTCAGGGACCACATTTCCCCTTGAGGGTGAATCCATTGTGTGGAAGCGTATGCGCCAGGAGTGGTTTGGTTCCCCAGAGGGCAGTGGCTTTTACGCTGAGTAATCCCAGTTCCCCTGAGGGTGTCTCAGCAGTTCAGGATGACATCCTTATGCTGTGTCGGCGGGGAGGTGGCTCAGGCAGGAAAGTTCAAGGCCCATACCGGGGCGTTGATGGACGGCCGTGCTCTTTGTGCTGATGCCCGTGCGCTCTGAAGGCATCTGTGCCACGATGCATTCACGTTTGGCTGTGGACACACAGACATGATGGACCGCAAATGAAATGTTGAGGGGAGATATAGCGCACATCGGTGGGCGGTATCACCCTTTGCCTCTGTGCGCCCGTTCACTTTTCCCAAACATCCCTGTGTTCTGTCACCCTGAGGCATGTGGTGGAGTGCCAGGGAACAAACACCTGCAGCAGCATTGGGCCCTCTGTATAGTCCATGATACCTGGCGAAGTGAGGAGAGTGCGGCAAGGTGAGGCAAGTCAAGGCAAAAGAGTCTCAGAGTGGTTTTGGCGTGAAGTCCTTGAGGCTCCTCGTAGGAACCTTGTGGTGGTGAGTGGAACTTCTTTGCAGAAACCTAGATGTTTGGCCACGGGGACTTGTGCACTGAGACTACACCCTCACCTTCTTGGCTCTTGCAGGGGAACCCCAGATCTGATGCCATGATCCTTAGCTCCATTTGCAGCCCCGTGGGTCGCCTCTGGCCACTCCTGACTGCTGACATGATTGAGATCGGTGGCTGCCCCGCGCTGGAGCCTGCGACTTTGAACGTGCAACCTTTGAGCAGGTGGATTGATGATGACTCCCATAAATGCACTGCTTGGAACTCTGAACAAATGAATAGGTCTCAGGTTTCTCCGCGGTCATGTCACTGACGGGCCTGGGGGCGAAAATACAAGGCGCCAGGGCAAGTAACCCAGTTGCTGCAAGGGTTTGCCCTGCCAGTTTGGGCATTGGAATATCTCCAATGCCAATAGCTTTCTGTGTGATCCAAGGGCATCGCCTCTGGCTCGACAAGGTTCCTGGTAGAAACCTTGTGGGGGTAAACGGAACTTCTTTGAAGAAACCTAGAAGTTTGGCCACGGGGACTTGTGCCGCGAGACTACACCGTCACATTCTGGGCTCTTCCTGGGGCACCCGAGCTCCGATGCCCTGAGACGTGGGTGCACTTCCTGCCCCGTGGCTCGAGTCTGGCCGCTCCCTACTGCTGAGAGGATTGAGCTTGCTGACAGTCCGCGACTTTGCACGTCCAGCCTTTGAGCAGGAGCGTGGATCAGTGAGGACTCCCATAAACGCATTCCTTGGAAATCTAAACAGAATGAATGAGCAATACCTACCGTCTTCTCATCCTAACTGAGGTCCAGCACGTGGCTCCCAAAGGAAAATTAGGGAGAGGTCCATGTTGCATTTTCTACTGTGGGCGTGCGCAGCAACATTGTTCAAGTGGAGGGTGGCGGGCTTCTCGTGCAGAAAGAGCCATGTGGAAAGGAGCCTGGGATGTCCATCTACGTGGGAAGGCTAAGGACAACTTGACGTCTCTGGGCACCTGAGTCTAGCCAGAACTGCTATCCCCTGCCGCGGTCAGCGTGCGGGTGCGAAAGGAAGCGTGAGCCACTGGTACTCCTCTGGCTTGCCATTGAGATCTACAGGCCACCCTCAAGCTCAGGTCGTTGCCTTGTTCCCGCAAGGAAACAGAAGTCTCTGCACTCAGGGTCAGAGAAGGAGTCCTGGCCAGGCCAGGCGTCTATGTCATGTTCAGCTTGGGAGGTGGGATATAGTTTAGGTTTGCCCTGATGGTCGGGGGAAATCAAATGGGCCACTGTCCCCGGGATTTGGGCGACACTGATGGCGCCTCCTTGGGTTGTGTCCTGCTTGTGTGTTGTGTGTGGAGAGTTTGGAAAGTGCCTTAGGCAAATCCAGGGGATATCAAGCTACTTAGGTGAGGGGTGGATTCGTTTGGATCCTGGTGGAGAGAGCAAGGCAAGGCGAGCGGGAAATACACGGGAGAGTGTTGGCTAAGCCCACAGGCTTACTGTTGGGTGGATAGATCGGTATGGGTGGAGATGTCGGTGGACATAGGGTTCCCGGAACTCTTTTGGGATATCTTCAGGAGCATTTGGAGCCCCGTGTAGGGAAGGAATACAGGTGCACATTCGTGGACCATCCCAACCTTTTCCTCTCCTTTCTCAATGTGCTTCACGGCGGGTCCTTGTTCCAGCGAATGGTGCCTTCACGGCACAGTATGGTGTCTTCTCACTGGGACCGATTTGGAGCCGTTGGGATGTTTTGTCCCTGTGTGGCCTCATTGCCCCTATGTTGAGGATGTTAAGGCGTTCCTTAGGACAGCCCAGCGTCATTGCTATACCAGGTCGGCATAGCATTCCCTGAGGTTTGGAGCTCTTCCCGGAGGTCTTTGGGCCCAACCATGCAGAAAGAAGGGAGTCGGCCGCCAAGGCAACGCTACAGGTTTAAGGGCTGGAGTGAATGTGTGCTGCAGGGGTCATTTTGTCCTGCCACCTTCTGGTGCTGCGAGCCTGTGCTCTCCAGCATGCATGGCTTCAAGCCAGAGAAGCCATGCCGGTTCAAGGGTCCAGGATGTTGGGTGCGTTCTCTCATTGCACGGCTGTGGGTGACACGTTGGTTCTGGAGGACCTGGGTCTCATGGTTTCTCCAAGGTCTTGTCCTTGAAGGGAAGAATGCGAATGTGCAAGGTGCTACGATAAGTTACCCAGTTGCTGCAAGTGTTTGGCCCGCCATTTTGGGCATTGGAATGGCTCCCTTGCCATTAGCTTTGGTTGCGGTCCTAGGGAAGTTCCTCTGGCTTGGCAGGAGACCAGGAAGTATGCCTGCTGGTGAGTCTCCCTTGATCAGTCCAGGGGTTCTTCAGGTGCCCTTTGTCACGGGTCCCTACGAGCCGCTTTTGATGGAGGTCGTCTTATTCAGCCAAGGGCCCTTCCCTTATGGAAGATCTCTCCCCTTGAGGGCGTGTCCACTGTGTTTAATCATAAGGGCCAAACGCGTGTTTGTTCCCATAGAGGGCACTTGCTCTTAGGCTGAGGGGGCACAGTTGTCCTGAGGGTGTCTCAGGGGATCAGGAAGACATCCTTTTGCTGTGATGGAGGGCAGATTGCTCAGGAGAGGAATTTCAGGGCCCGAGACCAGGGGGTTGTTGGTCGGTGGCACTCTTTGTCCTGATGGCCGCACGCTCTGAAGGCGCCAGTGCCACAATGCTTTCACGTTTGCCTGCGGACACACAGGCAAGATGGACAGTAAATGAAATGTTGAGGAGAGATAGAACACACAATGCTGGGTGGTATCGCCCTTTCCCTCGGTGCGCCTGTGCACCCTCCTCAAGCATGCGTGTGTTCTCTCACCCCGAGCCAGGTGGAATGCCAGGGAAGGAATGCCAGCAGCAGCCTGGGGCCATCCGTATAATCCCTGATACCCGTTGAAGTGAGGACGGTGTGGCAAGGCGAGGCCAGCCGAAGGAGTCTCAGAGGGGTGTTGGCGTGCATTCCATGAGGATCCTGCTTTAACCCTTGTTGCGGTAAGCGACACTTCTTTGCTAAACCTAAAGGTTTGGCGATGGGAACGTGTGCACCGGGGCTACACCCTCACCTTCTGGTCTTTTCTCGGGGAACACGAGCTTTGATGCCCTGAGAACTGGCTGCATTTCCTGACCCGTGGCTCGGCTCTGCTGGCCACTTCCGTACGCTGATATGATTCAGCTCGCTGGCCGTCCCATGGTGGAATCTGCAACTTTGCATGTCCACCGTTTGAGCATGTGCTTGGATCGATGATGACTCCCACAAATGCATTCCTTGGAAATCTGAACAAAATGAGTGAGAAATCCCTACCGTCTCCTCGTTGGAACTGAGGTCCAGCACGTGGCTCCCCAAAGGAAAGTAGGGAGAGGTTCACGTTGCATTTGCGGCCGTGGGTGTCTACAGCCACGTTGTTCAAGTTGAGGGTTGTGGTCATCTCCTGGGGAGAAGAGCCATTGGGAAAGGAGCCTGGGATGCCAATCCAGGTGGGAAGGCTTGGGACAGCGTGCCGTCTCTGGGTTCCTTGGTCTAGCCAGGACTGCTGTCCCCTGCCACGGTTCAGCATGCAGGTAGGAGAGGAAGCGTGAGCCATTGCTCGTCCTGCCACCTGCACTTGAGTTCTACAGGCTGCCCCCACCTGCTGGTCATTGCCTTGTGGCCTCAAAGAAACAGAAGTCTGTAGGCTCAGGGTCAGAACAGGATTCCAGGCCTAGGGCAGGCTTCTTTGTCATGTTCTGCTTGGGAGACCAGATGCAGTTTAGGTTTCTCCTGCTGAGGGGAGAAATCAAATGGGCCACTGTTCCTGGGAGTTTGGCCAATCTGATGGCTCCTCCTCGGGTTGTGTCCTGCTTGTGTGTGCTGTGTGAAGGGGCTGGAAAATGCCTTAGTCAAACTTGGTCACGGCAAGCTTCTTTGGTGAGGGGTGGCTCTGGCATCTTGCCGTGACACGTTGGGATCCCGGTGGAGAGAGAGTAAGGCAAGGCGAGTGAAAGAGACACGTGAGATGGCTGGCTAAGCCCACAGGTTTACTGGTGGGTGGATAGATCGACGGTGGCCATGGGGTTCCCGGAAGACATTTGGGATTCCCTCAGGAGCATCTGGAGGCACGTGTAGGGAGGGAATACGGGAGCACATTTGTGGACGGTCCCGCCTCTTTCCTCTCCTTGGTCGATTTGCTTCATGGCGGGTTCTTGTGCCAGCGAATGGTTGCCTTCATGGCACAGTATGGTGTCTCCTCATGCGGGCCGATTTGGAGGCCTTGGGGTGTTTTGTCCCTGTCTGACCACGTTCCCCCTGTGTTGAAGATGTGAAGGTGTTCCTGAGGACAGCCAGGCATCGTTTCTATACCCGGCCTACACAGCGTTCCCTGAGGATTGGAGCTCTACCCGGAGGTCATTGGGTGCAACCGTGCAGAAACAAGGGAGTTGGCTGCCAAGGAAAGGCTGCAGGTTTAAGGGCAGGAGAGGATGTGTGGTGTGGGTGTCATTTTTCCTGCCACCCGCTGGTGCGTCGAGACTGTGGTATCCGGTGAGCCTGGCCACAGGCTAGACAAGTCATACCGGTTCAAGTGTCTAGGCTGTTGTCTGGGTTCTGTCGTTGCATGGCTGTGGGTAACAAGTTGCTTGTAGAGGACCTGGGCCTCAGGGATTCCCCAATGTCACGTCACTGATGGGCCCAGAGGGTGAAAGTACCAGACACCACTGCAAGTTACACAATTGCTGCAAGGGTTTGCCCCGCCACGTTGGGTGTCGGAATGGTTCCGATGCCATTAGCTTTGTGTGTGGGCCAAGGGTAGGTTGCCAGTCTTGGCAGCAGGCCAGGAAGTCTGGCTGCAGGTGAATCTCCATTGTTCAGTCCAGGAGTTCCTCTGGTGCGTTTTGTCACCGGTCCCTACAAGCTGCTTTTGTTGGAGCTCGTCCCAATTGGCCAAGGGCCGTTCCCTTGTGGAAGATCTCAGGGACCACATTTCCCCTTGAGGGTGAATCCATTGTGTGGAAGCGTATGCGCCAGGAGTGGTTTGGTTCCCCAGAGGGCAGTGGCTTTTACGCTGAGTAATCCCAGTTCCCCTGAGGGTGTCTCAGCAGTTCAGGATGACATCCTTATGCTGTGTCGGCGGGGAGGTGGCTCAGGCAGGAAAGTTCAAGGCCCATACCGGGGCGTTGATGGACGGCCGTGCTCTTTGTGCTGATGCCCGTGCGCTCTGAAGGCATCTGTGCCACGATGCATTCACGTTTGGCTGTGGACACACAGACATGATGGACCGCAAATGAAATGTTGAGGGGAGATATAGCGCACATCGGTGGGCGGTATCACCCTTTGCCTCTGTGCGCCCGTTCACTTTTCCCAAACATCCCTGTGTTCTGTCACCCTGAGGCATGTGGTGGAGTGCCAGGGAACAAACACCTGCAGCAGCATTGGGCCCTCTGTATAGTCCATGATACCTGGCGAAGTGAGGAGAGTGCGGCAAGGTGAGGCAAGTCAAGGCAAAAGAGTCTCAGAGTGGTTTTGGCGTGAAGTCCTTGAGGCTCCTCGTAGGAACCTTGTGGTGGTGAGTGGAACTTCTTTGCAGAAACCTAGATGTTTGGCCACGGGGACTTGTGCACTGAGACTACACCCTCACCTTCTTGGCTCTTGCAGGGGAACCCCAGATCTGATGCCATGATCCTTAGCTCCATTTGCAGCCCCGTGGGTCGCCTCTGGCCACTCCTGACTGCTGACATGATTGAGATCGGTGGCTGCCCCGCGCTGGAGCCTGCGACTTTGAACGTGCAACCTTTGAGCAGGTGGATTGATGATGACTCCCATAAATGCACTGCTTGGAACTCTGAACAAATGAATAGGTCTCAGGTTTCTCCGCGGTCATGTCACTGACGGGCCTGGGGGCGAAAATACAAGGCGCCAGGGCAAGTAACCCAGTTGCTGCAAGGGTTTGCCCTGCCAGTTTGGGCATTGGAATATCTCCAATGCCAATAGCTTTCTGTGTGATCCAAGGGCATCGCCTCTGGCTCGACAAGGTTCCTGGTAGAAACCTTGTGGGGGTAAACGGAACTTCTTTGAAGAAACCTAGAAGTTTGGCCACGGGGACTTGTGCCGCGAGACTACACCGTCACATTCTGGGCTCTTCCTGGGGCACCCGAGCTCCGATGCCCTGAGACGTGGGTGCACTTCCTGCCCCGTGGCTCGAGTCTGGCCGCTCCCTACTGCTGAGAGGATTGAGCTTGCTGACAGTCCGCGACTTTGCACGTCCAGCCTTTGAGCAGGAGCGTGGATCAGTGAGGACTCCCATAAACGCATTCCTTGGAAATCTAAACAGAATGAATGAGCAATACCTACCGTCTTCTCATCCTAACTGAGGTCCAGCACGTGGCTCCCAAAGGAAAATTAGGGAGAGGTCCATGTTGCATTTTCTACTGTGGGCGTGCGCAGCAACATTGTTCAAGTGGAGGGTGGCGGGCTTCTCGTGCAGAAAGAGCCATGTGGAAAGGAGCCTGGGATGTCCATCTACGTGGGAAGGCTAAGGACAACTTGACGTCTCTGGGCACCTGAGTCTAGCCAGAACTGCTATCCCCTGCCGCGGTCAGCGTGCGGGTGCGAAAGGAAGCGTGAGCCACTGGTACTCCTCTGGCTTGCCATTGAGATCTACAGGCCACCCTCAAGCTCAGGTCGTTGCCTTGTTCCCGCAAGGAAACAGAAGTCTCTGCACTCAGGGTCAGAGAAGGAGTCCTGGCCAGGCCAGGCGTCTATGTCATGTTCAGCTTGGGAGGTGGGATATAGTTTAGGTTTGCCCTGATGGTCGGGGGAAATCAAATGGGCCACTGTCCCCGGGATTTGGGCGACACTGATGGCGCCTCCTTGGGTTGTGTCCTGCTTGTGTGTTGTGTGTGGAGAGTTTGGAAAGTGCCTTAGGCAAATCCAGGGGATATCAAGCTACTTAGGTGAGGGGTGGATTCGTTTGGATCCTGGTGGAGAGAGCAAGGCAAGGCGAGCGGGAAATACACGGGAGAGTGTTGGCTAAGCCCACAGGCTTACTGTTGGGTGGATAGATCGGTATGGGTGGAGATGTCGGTGGACATAGGGTTCCCGGAACTCTTTTGGGATATCTTCAGGAGCATTTGGAGCCCCGTGTAGGGAAGGAATACAGGTGCACATTCGTGGACCATCCCAACCTTTTCCTCTCCTTTCTCAATGTGCTTCACGGCGGGTCCTTGTTCCAGCGAATGGTGCCTTCACGGCACAGTATGGTGTCTTCTCACTGGGACCGATTTGGAGCCGTTGGGATGTTTTGTCCCTGTGTGGCCTCATTGCCCCTATGTTGAGGATGTTAAGGCGTTCCTTAGGACAGCCCAGCGTCATTGCTATACCAGGTCGGCATAGCATTCCCTGAGGTTTGGAGCTCTTCCCGGAGGTCTTTGGGCCCAACCATGCAGAAAGAAGGGAGTCGGCCGCCAAGGCAACGCTACAGGTTTAAGGGCTGGAGTGAATGTGTGCTGCAGGGGTCATTTTGTCCTGCCACCTTCTGGTGCTGCGAGCCTGTGCTCTCCAGCATGCATGGCTTCAAGCCAGAGAAGCCATGCCGGTTCAAGGGTCCAGGATGTTGGGTGCGTTCTCTCATTGCACGGCTGTGGGTGACACGTTGGTTCTGGAGGACCTGGGTCTCATGGTTTCTCCAAGGTCTTGTCCTTGAAGGGAAGAATGCGAATGTGCAAGGTGCTACGATAAGTTACCCAGTTGCTGCAAGTGTTTGGCCCGCCATTTTGGGCATTGGAATGGCTCCCTTGCCATTAGCTTTGGTTGCGGTCCTAGGGAAGTTCCTCTGGCTTGGCAGGAGACCAGGAAGTATGCCTGCTGGTGAGTCTCCCTTGATCAGTCCAGGGGTTCTTCAGGTGCCCTTTGTCACGGGTCCCTACGAGCCGCTTTTGATGGAGGTCGTCTTATTCAGCCAAGGGCCCTTCCCTTATGGAAGATCTCTCCCCTTGAGGGCGTGTCCACTGTGTTTAATCATAAGGGCCAAACGCGTGTTTGTTCCCATAGAGGGCACTTGCTCTTAGGCTGAGGGGGCACAGTTGTCCTGAGGGTGTCTCAGGGGATCAGGAAGACATCCTTTTGCTGTGATGGAGGGCAGATTGCTCAGGAGAGGAATTTCAGGGCCCGAGACCAGGGGGTTGTTGGTCGGTGGCACTCTTTGTCCTGATGGCCGCACGCTCTGAAGGCGCCAGTGCCACGATGCTTTCACGTTTGCCTGCGGACACACAGGCAAGATGGACAGTAAATGAAATGTTGAGGAGAGATAGAACACACAATGCTGGGTGGTATCGCCCTTTCCCTCGGTGCGCCTGTGCACCCTCCTCAAGCATGCGTGTGTTCTCTCACCCCGAGCCAGGTGGAATGCCAGGGAAGGAATGCCAGCAGCAGCCTGGGGCCATCCGTATAATCCCTGATACCCGTTGAAGTGAGGACGGTGTGGCAAGGCGAGGCCAGCCGAAGGAGTCTCAGAGGGGTGTTGGCGTGCATTCCATGAGGATCCTGCTTTAACCCTTGTTGCGGTAAGCGACACTTCTTTGCTAAACCTAAAGGTTTGGCGATGGGAACGTGTGCACCGGGGCTACACCCTCACCTTCTGGTCTTTTCTCGGGGAACACGAGCTTTGATGCCCTGAGAACTGGCTGCATTTCCTGACCCGTGGCTCGGCTCTGCTGGCCACTTCCGTACGCTGATATGATTCAGCTCGCTGGCCGTCCCATGGTGGAATCTGCAACTTTGCATGTCCACCGTTTGAGCATGTGCTTGGATCGATGATGACTCCCACAAATGCATTCCTTGGAAATCTGAACAAAATGAGTGAGAAATCCCTACCGTCTCCTCGTTGGAACTGAGGTCCAGCACGTGGCTCCCCAAAGGAAAGTAGGGAGAGGTTCACGTTGCATTTGCGGCCGTGGGTGTCTACAGCCACGTTGTTCAAGTTGAGGGTTGTGGTCATCTCCTGGGGAGAAGAGCCATTGGGAAAGGAGCCTGGGATGCCAATCCAGGTGGGAAGGCTTGGGACAGCGTGCCGTCTCTGGGTTCCTTGGTCTAGCCAGGACTGCTGTCCCCTGCCACGGTTCAGCATGCAGGTAGGAGAGGAAGCGTGAGCCATTGCTCGTCCTGCCACCTGCACTTGAGTTCTACAGGCTGCCCCCACCTGCTGGTCATTGCCTTGTGGCCTCAAAGAAACAGAAGTCTGTAGGCTCAGGGTCAGAACAGGATTCCAGGCCTAGGGCAGGCTTCTTTGTCATGTTCTGCTTGGGAGACCAGATGCAGTTTAGGTTTCTCCTGCTGAGGGGAGAAATCAAATGGGCCACTGTTCCTGGGAGTTTGGCCAATCTGATGGCTCCTCCTCGGGTTGTGTCCTGCTTGTGTGTGCTGTGTGAAGGGGCTGGAAAATGCCTTAGTCAAACTTGGTCACGGCAAGCTTCTTTGGTGAGGGGTGGCTCTGGCATCTTGCCGTGACACGTTGGGATCCCGGTGGAGAGAGAGTAAGGCAAGGCGAGTGAAAGAGACACGTGAGATGGCTGGCTAAGCCCACAGGTTTACTGGTGGGTGGATAGATCGACGGTGGCCATGGGGTTCCCGGAACACATTTGGGATTCCCTCAGGAGCATCTGGAGGCACGTGTAGGGAGGGAATACGGGAGCACATTTGTGGACGGTCCCGCCTCTTTCCTCTCCTTGGTCGATTTGCTTCATGGCGGGTTCTTGTGCCAGCGAATGGTTGCCTTCATGGCACAGTATGGTGTCTCCTCATGGGGGCCGATTTGGAGGCCTTGGGGTGTTTTGTCCCTGTCTGACCACGTTCCCCCTGTGTTGAAGATGTGAAGGTGTTCCTGAGGACAGCCAGGCATCATTTCTATACCCGGCCCACACAGCGTTCCCTGAGGATTGGAGCTCTACCCGGAGGTCATTGGGTGCAACCGTGCAGAAACAAGGGAGTTGGCTGCCAAGGAAAGGCTGCAGGTTTAAGGGCAGGAGAGGATGTGTGGTGTGGGTGTCATTTTTCCTGCCACCCGCTGGTGCGTCGAGACTGTGGTATCCGGTGAGCCTGGCCACAGGCTAGACAAGTCATACCGGTTCAAGTGTCTAGGCTGTTGTCTGGGTTCTGTCGTTGCATGGCTGTGGGTAACAAGTTGCTTGTAGAGGACCTGGGCCTCAGGGATTCCCCAATGTCACGTCACTGATGGGCCCAGAGGGTGAAAGTACCAGACACCACTGCAAGTTACACAATTGCTGCAAGGGTTTGCCCCGCCACGTTGGGTGTCGGAATGGTTCCGATGCCATTAGCTTTGTGTGTGGGCCAAGGGTAGGTTGCCAGTCTTGGCAGCAGGCCAGGAAGTCTGGCTGCAGGTGAATCTCCATTGTTCAGTCCAGGAGTTCCTCTGGTGCGTTTTGTCACCGGTCCCTACAAGCTGCTTTTGTTGGAGCTCGTCCCAATTGGCCAAGGGCCGTTCCCTTGTGGAAGATCTCAGGGACCACATTTCCCCTTGAGGGTGAATCCATTGTGTGGAAGCGTATGCGCCAGGAGTGGTTTGGTTCCCCAGAGGGCAGTGGCTTTTACGCTGAGTAATCCCAGTTCCCCTGAGGGTGTCTCAGCAGTTCAGGATGACATCCTTATGCTGTGTCGGCGGGGAGGTGGCTCAGGCAGGAAAGTTCAAGGCCCATACCGGGGCGTTGATGGACGGCCGTGCTCTTTGTGCTGATGCCCGTGCGCTCTGAAGGCATCTGTGCCACGATGCATTCACGTTTGGCTGTGGACACACAGACATGATGGACCGCAAATGAAATGTTGAGGGGAGATATAGCGCACATCGGTGGGCGGTATCACCCTTTGCCTCTGTGCGCCCGTTCACTTTTCCCAAACATCCCTGTGTTCTGTCACCCTGAGGCATGTGGTGGAGTGCCAGGGAACAAACACCTGCAGCAGCATTGGGCCCTCTGTATAGTCCATGATACCTGGCGAAGTGAGGAGAGTGCGGCAAGGTGAGGCAAGTCAAGGCAAAAGAGTCTCAGAGTGGTTTTGGCGTGAAGTCCTTGAGGCTCCTCGTAGGAACCTTGTGGTGGTGAGTGGAACTTCTTTGCAGAAACCTAGATGTTTGGCCACGGGGACTTGTGCACTGAGACTACACCCTCACCTTCTTGGCTCTTGCAGGGGAACCCCAGATCTGATGCCATGATCCTTAGCTCCATTTGCAGCCCCGTGGGTCGCCTCTGGCCACTCCTGACTGCTGACATGATTGAGATCGGTGGCTGCCCCGCACTGGAGCCTGCGACTTTGAACGTGCAGCCTTTGAGCAGGTGGATTGATGATGACTCCCATAAATGCACTGCTTGGAACTCTGAACAAATGAATAGGTCTCAGGTTTCTCCGCGGTCATGTCACTGACGGGCCTGGGGGCGAAAATACAAGGCGCCAGGGCAAGTAACCCAGTTGCTGCAAGGGTTTGCCCTGCCAGTTTGGGCATTGGAATATCTCCAATGCCAATAGCTTTCTGTGTGATCCAAGGGCATCGCCTCTGGCTCGACAAGGTTCCTGGTAGAAACCTTGTGGGGGTAAACGGAACTTCTTTGAAGAAACCTAGAAGTTTGGCCACGGGGACTTGTGCCGCGAGACTACACCGTCACATTCTGGGCTCTTCCTGGGGCACCCGAGCTCCGATGCCCTGAGACGTGGGTGCACTTCCTGCCCCGTGGCTCGAGTCTGGCCGCTCCCTACTGCTGAGAGGATTGAGCTTGCTGACAGTCCGCGACTTTGCACGTCCAGCCTTTGAGCAGGAGCGTGGATCAGTGAGGACTCCCATAAATGCATTCCTTGGAAATCTAAACAGAATGAATGAGCAATACCTACCGTCTTCTCATCCTAACTGAGGTCCAGCACGTGGCTCCCAAAGGAAAATTAGGGAGAGGTCCATGTTGCATTTGCTACTGTGGGCGTGCGCAGCAACATTGTTCAAGTGGAGGGTGGCGGGCTTCTCGTGCAGAAAGAGCCATGTGGAAAGGAGCCTGGGATGTCCATCTACGTGGGAAGGCTAAGGACAACTTGACGTCTCTGGGCACCTGAGTCTAGCCAGAACTGCTATCCCCTGCCGCGGTCAGCGTGCGGGTGCGAAAGGAAGCGTGAGCCACTGGTACTCCTCTGGCTTGCCATTGAGATCTACAGGCCACCCTCAAGCTCAGGTCGTTGCCTTGTTCCCGCAAGGAAACAGAAGTCTCTGCACTCAGGGTCAGAGAAGGAGTCCTGGCCAGGCCAGGCGTCTATGTCATGTTCAGCTTGGGAGGTGGGATATAGTTTAGGTTTGCCCTGATGGTCGGGGGAAATCAAATGGGCCACTGTCCCCGGGATTTGGGCGACGCTGATGGCGCCTCCTTGGGTTGTGTCCTGCTTGTGTGTTGTGTGTGGAGAGTTTGGAAAGTGCCTTAGGCAAATCCAGGGGATATCAAGCTACTTAGGTGAGGGGTGGATTCGTTTGGATCCTGGTGGAGAGAGCAAGGCAAGGCGAGCGGGAAATACACGGGAGAGTGTTGGCTAAGCCCACAGGCTTACTGTTGGGTGGATAGATCGGTATGGGTGGAGATGTCGGTGGACATAGGGTTCCCGGAACTCTTTTGGGATATCTTCAGGAGCATTTGGAGCCCCGTGTAGGGAAGGAATACAGGTGCACATTCGTGGACCATCCCAACCTTTTCCTCTCCTTTCTCAATGTGCTTCACGGCGGGTCCTTGTTCCAGCGAATGGTGCCTTCACGGCACAGTATGGTGTCTTCTCACTGGGACCGATTTGGAGCCGTTGGGATGTTTTGTCCCTGTGTGGCCTCATTGCCCCTATGTTGAGGATGTTAAGGCGTTCCTTAGGACAGCCCAGCGTCATTGCTATACCAGGTCGGCATAGCATTCCCTGAGGTTTGGAGCTCTTCCCGGAGGTCTTTGGGCCCAACCATGCAGAAAGAAGGGAGTCGGCCGCCAAGGCAACGCTACAGGTTTAAGGGCTGGAGTGAATGTGTGCTGCAGGGGTCATTTTGTCCTGCCACCTTCTGGTGCTGCGAGCCTGTGCTCTCCAGCATGCATGGCTTCAAGCCAGAGAAGCCATGCCGGTTCAAGGGTCCAGGATGTTGGGTGCGTTCTCTCATTGCACGGCTGTGGGTGACACGTTGGTTCTGGAGGACCTGGGTCTCATGGTTTCTCCAAGGTCTTGTCCTTGAAGGGAAGAATGCGAATGTGCAAGGTGCTACGATAAGTTACCCAGTTGCTGCAAGTGTTTGGCCCGCCATTTTGGGCATTGGAATGGCTCCCTTGCCATTAGCTTTGGTTGCGGTCCTAGGGAAGTTCCTCTGGCTTGGCAGGAGACCAGGAAGTATGCCTGCTGGTGAGTCTCCCTTGATCAGTCCAGGGGTTCTTCAGGTGCCCTTTGTCACGGGTCCCTACGAGCCGCTTTTGATGGAGGTCGTCTTATTCAGCCAAGGGCCCTTCCCTTATGGAAGATCTCTCCCCTTGAGGGCGTGTCCACTGTGTTTAATCATAAGGGCCAAACGCGTGTTTGTTCCCATAGAGGGCACTTGCTCTTAGGCTGAGGGGGCACAGTTGTCCTGAGGGTGTCTCAGGGGATCAGGAAGACATCCTTTTGCTGTGATGGAGGGCAGATTGCTCAGGAGAGGAATTTCAGGGCCCGAGACCAGGGGGTTGTTGGTCGGTGGCACTCTTTGTCCTGATGGCCGCACGCTCTGAAGGCGCCAGTGCCACGATGCTTTCACGTTTGCCTGCGGACACACAGGCAAGATGGACAGTAAATGAAATGTTGAGGAGAGATAGAACACACAATGCTGGGTGGTATCGCCCTTTCCCTCGGTGCGCCTGTGCACCCTCCTCAAGCATGCGTGTGTTCTCTCACCCCGAGCCAGGTGGAATGCCAGGGAAGGAATGCCAGCAGCAGCCTGGGGCCATCCGTATAATCCCTGATACCCGTTGAAGTGAGGACGGTGTGGCAAGGCGAGGCCAGCCGAAGGAGTCTCAGAGGGGTGTTGGCGTGCATTCCATGAGGATCCTGCTTTAACCCTTGTTGCGGTAAGCGACACTTCTTTGCTAAACCTAAAGGTTTGGCGATGGGAACGTGTGCACCGGGGCTACACCCTCACCTTCTGGTCTTTTCTCGGGGAACACGAGCTTTGATGCCCTGAGAACTGGCTGCATTTCCTGACCCGTGGCTCGGCTCTGCTGGCCACTTCCGTACGCTGATATGATTCAGCTCGCTGGCCGTCCCATGGTGGAATCTGCAACTTTGCATGTCCACCGTTTGAGCATGTGCTTGGATCGATGATGACTCCCACAAATGCATTCCTTGGAAATCTGAACAAAATGAGTGAGAAATCCCTACCGTCTCCTCGTTGGAACTGAGGTCCAGCACGTGGCTCCCCAAAGGAAAGTAGGGAGAGGTTCACGTTGCATTTGCGGCCGTGGGTGTCTACAGCCACGTTGTTCAAGTTGAGGGTTGTGGTCATCTCCTGGGGAGAAGAGCCATTGGGAAAGGAGCCTGGGATGCCAATCCAGGTGGGAAGGCTTGGGACAGCGTGCCGTCTCTGGGTTCCTTGGTCTAGCCAGGACTGCTGTCCCCTGCCACGGTTCAGCATGCAGGTAGGAGAGGAAGCGTGAGCCATTGCTCGTCCTGCCACCTGCACTTGAGTTCTACAGGCTGCCCCCACCTGCTGGTCATTGCCTTGTGGCCTCAAAGAAACAGAAGTCTGTAGGCTCAGGGTCAGAACAGGATTCCAGGCCTAGGGCAGGCTTCTTTGTCATGTTCTGCTTGGGAGACCAGATGCAGTTTAGGTTTCTCCTGCTGAGGGGAGAAATCAAATGGGCCACTGTTCCTGGGAGTTTGGCCAATCTGATGGCTCCTCCTCGGGTTGTGTCCTGCTTGTGTGTGCTGTGTGAAGGGGCTGGAAAATGCCTTAGTCAAACTTGGTCACGGCAAGCTTCTTTGGTGAGGGGTGGCTCTGGCATCTTGCCGTGACACGTTGGGATCCCGGTGGAGAGAGAGTAAGGCAAGGCGAGTGAAAGAGACACGTGAGATGGCTGGCTAAGCCCACAGGTTTACTGGTGGGTGGATAGATCGACGGTGGCCATGGGGTTCCCGGAACACATTTGGGATTCCCTCAGGAGCATCTGGAGGCACGTGTAGGGAGGGAATACGGGAGCACATTTGTGGACTGTCCCGCCTCTTTCCTCTCCCTGGTCGATTTGCTTCATGGCGGGTTCTTGTGCCAGCGAATGGTTGCCTTCATGGCACAGTATGGTGTCTCCTCATGGGGGCCGATTTGGAGGCCTTGGGGTGTTTTGTCCCTGTCTGACCACGTTCCCCCTGTGTTGAAGATGTGAAGGTGTTCCTGAGGACAGCCAGGCATCGTTTCTATACCCGGCCCACACAGCGTTCCCTGAGGATTGGAGCTCTACCCGGAGGTCATTGGGTGCAACCGTGCAGAAACAAGGGAGTTGGCTGCCAAGGAAAGGCTGCAGGTTTAAGGGCAGGAGAGGATGTGTGGTGTGGGTGTCATTTTTCCTGCCACCCGCTGGTGCGTCGAGACTGTGGTATCCGGTGAGCCTGGCCACAGGCTAGACAAGTCATACCGGTTCAAGTGTCTAGGCTGTTGTCTGGGTTCTGTCGTTGCATGGCTGTGGGTAACAAGTTGCTTGTAGAGGACCTGGGCCTCAGGGATTCCCCAATGTCACGTCACTGATGGGCCCAGAGGGTGAAAGTACCAGACACCACTGCAAGTTACACAATTGCTGCAAGGGTTTGCCCCGCCACGTTGGGTGTCGGAATGGTTCCGATGCCATTAGCTTTGTGTGTGGGCCAAGGGTAGGTTGCCAGTCTTGGCAGCAGGCCAGGAAGTCTGGCTGCAGGTGAATCTCCATTGTTCAGTCCAGGAGTTCCTCTGGTGCGTTTTGTCACCGGTCCCTACAAGCTGCTTTTGTTGGAGCTCGTCCCAATTGGCCAAGGGCCGTTCCCTTGTGGAAGATCTCAGGGACCACATTTCCCCTTGAGGGTGAATCCATTGTGTGGAAGCGTATGCGCCAGGAGTGGTTTGGTTCCCCAGAGGGCAGTGGCTTTTATGCTGAGTAATCCCAGTTCCCCTGAGGGTGTCTCAGCAGTTCAGGATGACATCCTTATGCTGTGTCGGCGGGGAGGTGGCTCAGGCAGGAAAGTTCAAGGCCCATACCGGGGCGTTGATGGACGGCCGTGCTCTTTGTGCTGATGCCCGTGCGCTCTGAAGGCATCTGTGCCACGATGCATTCACGTTTGGCTGTGGACACACAGACATGATGGACCGCAAATGAAATGTTGAGGGGAGATATAGCGCACATCGGTGGGCGGTATCACCCTTTGCCTCTGTGCGCCCGTTCACTTTTCCCAAACATCCCTGTGTTCTGTCACCCTGAGGCATGTGGTGGAGTGCCAGGGAACAAACACCTGCAGCAGCATTGGGCCCTCTGTATAGTCCATGATACCTGGCGAAGTGAGGAGAGTGCGGCAAGGTGAGGCAAGTCAAGGCAAAAGAGTCTCAGAGTGGTTTTGGCGTGAAGTCCTTGAGGCTCCTCGTAGGAACCTTGTGGTGGTGAGTGGAACTTCTTTGCAGAAACCTAGATGTTTGGCCACGGGGACTTGTGCACTGAGACTACACCCTCACCTTCTTGGCTCTTGCAGGGGAACCCCAGATCTGATGCCATGATCCTTAGCTCCATTTGCAGCCCCGTGGGTCGCCTCTGGCCACTCCTGACTGCTGACATGATTGAGATCGGTGGCTGCCCCGCAGTGGAGCCTGCGACTTTGAACGTGCAGCCTTTGAGCAGGTGGATTGATGATGACTCCCATAAATGCACTGCTTGGAACTCTGAACAAATGAATGGGTCTCAGGTTTCTCCGCGGTCATGTCACTGACGGGCCTGGGGGCGAAAATACAAGGCGCCAGGGCAAGTAACCCAGTTGCTGCAAGGGTTTGCCCTGCCAGTTTGGGCATTGGAATATCTCCAATGCCAATAGCTTTCTGTGTGATCCAAGGGCATCGCCTCTGGCTCGACAAGGTTCCTGGTAGAAACCTTGTGGGGGTAAACGGAACTTCTTTGAAGAAACCTAGAAGTTTGGCCACGGGGACTTGTGCCGCGAGACTACACCGTCACATTCTGGGCTCTTCCTGGGGCACCCGAGCTCCGATGCCCTGAGACGTGGGTGCACTTCCTGCCCCGTGGCTCGAGTCTGGCCGCTCCCTACTGCTGAGAGGATTGAGCTTGCTGACAGTCCGCGACTTTGCACGTCCAGCCTTTGAGCAGGAGCGTGGATCAGTGAGGACTCCCATAAATGCATTCCTTGGAAATCTAAACAGAATGAATGAGCAATACCTACCGTCTTCTCATCCTAACTGAGGTCCAGCACGTGGCTCCCAAAGGAAAATTAGGGAGAGGTCCATGTTGCATTTGCTACTGTGGGCGTGCGCAGCAACATTGTTCAAGTGGAGGGTGGCGGGCTTCTCGTGCAGAAAGAGCCATGTGGAAAGGAGCCTGGGATGTCCATCTACGTGGGAAGGCTAAGGACAACTTGACGTCTCTGGGCACCTGAGTCTAGCCAGAACTGCTATCCCCTGCCGCGGTCAGCGTGCGGGTGCGAAAGGAAGCGTGAGCCACTGGTACTCCTCTGGCTTGCCATTGAGATCTACAGGCCACCCTCAAGCTCAGGTCGTTGCCTTGTTCCCGCAAGGAAACAGAAGTCTCTGCACTCAGGGTCAGAGAAGGAGTCCTGGCCAGGCCAGGCGTCTATGTCATGTTCAGCTTGGGAGGTGGGATATAGTTTAGGTTTGCCCTGATGGTCGGGGGAAATCAAATGGGCCACTGTCCCCGGGATTTGGGCGACGCTGATGGCGCCTCCTTGGGTTGTGTCCTGCTTGTGTGTTGTGTGTGGAGAGTTTGGAAAGTGCCTTAGGCAAATCCAGGGGATATCAAGCTACTTAGGTGAGGGGTGGATTCGTTTGGATCCTGGTGGAGAGAGCAAGGCAAGGCGAGCGGGAAATACACGGGAGAGTGTTGGCTGAGCCCACAGGCTTACTGTTGGGTGGATAGATCGGTATGGGTGGAGATGTCGGTGGACATAGGGTTCCCGGAACTCTTTTGGGATATCTTCAGGGGCATTTGGAGCCCCGTGTAGGGAAGGAATACAGGTGCACATTCGTGGACCATCCCAACCTTTTCCTCTCCTTTCTCAATGTGCTTCACGGCGGGTCCTTGTTCCAGCGAATGGTGCCTTCACGGCACAGTATGGTGTCTTCTCACTGGGACCGATTTGGAGCCGTTGGGATGTTTTGTCCCTGTGTGGCCTCATTGCCCCTATGTTGAGGATGTTAAGGCGTTCCTTAGGACAGCCCAGCGTCATTGCTATACCAGGTCGGCATAGCATTCCCTGAGGTTTGGAGCTCTTCCCGGAGGTCTTTGGGCCCAACCATGCAGAAAGAAGGGAGTCGGCCGCCAAGGCAACGCTACAGGTTTAAGGGCTAGACTGAATGTGTGCTGCAGGGGTCATTTTGTCCTGCCACCTTCTGGTGCTGCGAGCCTGTGATCTCCAGCATGCATGGCTTCAAGCCAGAGAAGCCATGCCGGTTCAAGGGTCCAGGATGTTGGGTGCGTTCTCTCATTGCACGGCTGTGGGTGACACGTTGGTTCTGGAGGACCTGGGTCTCATGGTTTCTCCAAGGTCTTGTCCTTGAAGGGAAGAATGCGAATGTGCAAGGTGCTACGATAAGTTACCCAGTTGCTGCAAGTGTTTGGCCCGCCATTTGGGGCATTGGAATGGCTCCCTTGCCATTAGCTTTGGTTGCGGTCCTAGGGAAGTTCCTCTGGCTTGGCAGGAGACCAGGAAGTATGCCTGCTGGTGAGTCTCCCTTGATCAGTCCAGGGGTTCTTCAGGTGCCCTTTGTCACGGGTCCCTACGAGCCGCTTTTGATGGAGGTCGTCTTATTCAGCCAAGGGCCCTTCCCTTATGGAAGATCTCTCCCCTTGAGGGCGTGTCCACTGTGTTTAATCATAAGGGCCAAACGCGTGTTTGTTCCCATAGAGGGCACTTGCTCTTAGGCTGAGGGGGCACAGTTGTCCTGAGGGTGTCTCAGGGGATCAGGAAGACATCCTTTTGCTGTGATGGAGGGCAGATTGCTCAGGAGAGGAATTTCAGGGCCCGAGACCAGGGGGTTGTTGGTCGGTGGCACTCTTTGTCCTGATGGCCGCACGCTCTGAAGGCGCCAGTGCCACGATGCTTTCACGTTTGCCTGCGGACACACAGGCAAGATGGACAGTAAATGAAATGTTGAGGAGAGATAGAACACACAATGCTGGGTGGTATCGCCCTTTCCCTCGGTGCGCCTGTGCACCCTCCTCAAGCATGCGTGTGTTCTCTCACCCCGAGCCAGGTGGAATGCCAGGGAAGGAATGCCAGCAGCAGCCTGGGGCCATCCGTATAATCCCTGATACCCGTTGAAGTGAGGACGGTGTGGCAAGGCGAGGCCAGCCGAAGGAGTCTCAGAGGGGTGTTGGCGTGCATTCCATGAGGATCCTGCTTTAACCCTTGTTGCGGTAAGCGACACTTCTTTGCTAAACCTAAAGGTTTGGCGATGGGAACGTGTGCACCGGGGCTACACCCTCACCTTCTGGTCTTTTCTCGGGGAACACGAGCTTTGATGCCCTGAGAACTGGCTGCATTTCCTGACCCGTGGCTCGGCTCTGCTGGCCACTTCCGTACGCTGATATGATTCAGCTCGCTGGCCGTCCCATGGTGGAATCTGCAACTTTGCATGTCCACCGTTTGAGCATGTGCTTGGATCGATGATGACTCCCACAAATGCATTCCTTGGAAATCTGAACAAAATGAGTGAGAAATCCCTACCGTCTCCTCGTTGGAACTGAGGTCCAGCACGTGGCTCCCCAAAGGAAAGTAGGGAGAGGTTCACGTTGCATTTGCGGCCGTGGGTGTCTACAGCCACGTTGTTCAAGTTGAGGGTTGTGGTCATCTCCTGGGGAGAAGAGCCATTGGGAAAGGAGCCTGGGATGCCAATCCAGGTGGGAAGGCTTGGGACAGCGTGCCGTCTCTGGGTTCCTTGGTCTAGCCAGGACTGCTGTCCCCTGCCACGGTTCAGCATGCAGGTAGGAGAGGAAGCGTGAGCCATTGCTCGTCCTGCCACCTGCACTTGAGTTCTACAGGCTGCCCCCACCTGCTGGTCATTGCCTTGTGGCCTCAAAGAAACAGAAGTCTGTAGGCTCAGGGTCAGAACAGGATTCCAGGCCTAGGGCAGGCTTCTTTGTCATGTTCTGCTTGGGAGACCAGATGCAGTTTAGGTTTCTCCTGCTGAGGGGAGAAATCAAATGGGCCACTGTTCCTGGGAGTTTGGCCAATCTGATGGCTCCTCCTCGGGTTGTGTCCTGCTTGTGTGTGCTGTGTGAAGGGGCTGGAAAATGCCTTAGTCAAACTTGGTCACGGCAAGCTTCTTTGGTGAGGGGTGGCTCTGGCATCTTGCCGTGACACGTTGGGATCCCGGTGGAGAGAGAGTAAGGCAAGGCGAGTGAAAGAGACACGTGAGATGGCTGGCTAAGCCCACAGGTTTACTGGTGGGTGGATAGATAGACGGTGGCCATGGGGTTCCCGGAACACATTTGGGATTCCCTCAGGAGCATCTGGAGGCACGTGTAGGGAGGGAATATGGGAGCCCATTTGTGGATGGTCCCGCCTCTTTCCTCTCCTTGGTCGATTTGCTTCATGGCGGGTTCTTGTGCCAGCGAATGGTTGCCTTCATGGCACAGTATGGTGTCTCCTCATGGGGGCCGATTTGGAGGCCTTGGGGTGTTTTGTCCCTGTCTGACCACGTTCCCCCTGTGTTGAAGATGTGAAGGTGTTCCTGAGGACAGCCAGGCATCGTTTCTATACCCGGCCCACATAGCGTTCCCTGAGGATTGGAGCTCTACCCGGAGGTCATTGGGTGCAACCGTGCAGAAACAAGGGAGTTGGCTGCCAAGGAAAGGCTGCAGGTTTAAGGGCAGGAGAGGATGTGTGGTGTGGGTGTCATTTTTCCTGCCACCCGCTGGTGCGTCGAGACTGTGGTATCCGGCGAGCCTGGCCACAGGCTAGACAAGTCATACCGGTTCAAGTGTCTAGGCTGTTGTCTGGGTTCTGTCGTTGCATGGCTGTGGGTAACAAGTTGCTTGTAGAGGACCTGGGCCTCAGGGATTCCCCAATGTCACGTCACTGATGGGCCCAGAGGGTGAAAGTACCAGACACCACTGCAAGTTACACAATTGCTGCAAGGGTTTGCCCCGCCACGTTGGGTGTCGGAATGGTTCCGATGCCATTAGCTTTGTGTGTGGGCCAAGGGTAGGTTGCCAGTCTTGGCAGCAGGCCAGGAAGTCTGGCTGCAGGTGAATCTCCATTGTTCAGTCCAGGAGTTCCTCTGGTGCGTTTTGTCACCGGTCCCTACAAGCTGCTTTTGTTGGAGCTCGTCCCAATTGGCCAAGGGCCGTTCCCTTGTGGAAGATCTCAGGGACCACATTTCCCCTTGAGGGTGAATCCATTGTGTGGAAGCGTATGCGCCAGGAGTGGTTTGGTTCCCCAGAGGGCAGTGGCTTTCACGCTGAGTAATCCCAGTTCCCCTGAGGGTGTCTCAGCAGTTCAGGATGACATCCTTATGCTGTGTCGGCGGGGAGGTGGCTCAGGCAGGAAAGTTCAAGGCCCATACCGGGGCGTTGATGGACGGCCGTGCTCTTTGTGCTGATGCCCGTGCGCTCTGAAGGCATCTGTGCCACGATGCATTCACGTTTGGCTGTGGACACACAGACATGATGGACCGCAAATGAAATGTTGAGGGGAGATATAGCGCACATCGGTGGGCGGTATCACCCTTTGCCTCTGTGCGCCCGTTCACTTTTCCCAAACATCCCTGTGTTCTGTCACCCTGAGGCATGTGGTGGAGTGCCAGGGAACAAACACCTGCAGCAGCATTGGGCCCTCTGTATAGTCCATGATACCTGGCGAAGTGAGGAGAGTGCGGCAAGGTGAGGCAAGTCAAGGCAAAAGAGTCTCAGAGTGGTTTTGGCGTGAAGTCCTTGAGGCTCCTCGTAGGAACCTTGTGGTGGTGAGTGGAACTTCTTTGCAGAAACCTAGATGTTTGGCCACGGGGACTTGTGCACTGAGACTACACCCTCACCTTCTTGGCTCTTGCAGGGGAACCCCAGATCTGATGCCATGATCCTTAGCTCCATTTGCAGCCCCGTGGGTCGCCTCTGGCCACTCCTGACTGCTGACATGATTGAGATCGGTGGCTGCCCCGCAGTGGAGCCTGCGACTTTGAACGTGCAGCCTTTGAGCAGGTGGATTGATGATGACTCCCATAAATGCACTGCTTGGAACTCTGAACAAATGAATGGGTCTCAGGTTTCTCCGCGGTCATGTCACTGACGGGCCTGGGGGCGAAAATACAAGGCGCCAGGGCAAGTAACCCAGTTGCTGCAAGGGTTTGCCCTGCCAGTTTGGGCATTGGAATATCTCCAATGCCAATAGCTTTCTGTGTGATCCAAGGGCATCGCCTCTGGCTCGACAAGGTTCCTGGTAGAAACCTTGTGGGGGTAAACGGAACTTCTTTGAAGAAACCTAGAAGTTTGGCCACGGGGACTTGTGCCGCGAGACTACACCGTCACATTCTGGGCTCTTCCTGGGGCACCCGAGCTCCGATGCCCTGAGACGTGGGTGCACTTCCTGCCCCGTGGCTCGAGTCTGGCCGCTCCCTACTGCTGAGAGGATTGAGCTTGCTGACAGTCCGCGACTTTGCACGTCCAGCCTTTGAGCAGGAGCGTGGATCAGTGAGGACTCCCATAAATGCATTCCTTGGAAATCTAAACAGAATGAATGAGCAATACCTACCGTCTTCTCATCCTAACTGAGGTCCAGCACGTGGCTCCCAAAGGAAAATTAGGGAGAGGTCCATGTTGCATTTGCTACTGTGGGCGTGCGCAGCAACATTGTTCAAGTGGAGGGTGGCGGGCTTCTCGTGCAGAAAGAGCCATGTGGAAAGGAGCCTGGGATGTCCATCTACGTGGGAAGGCTAAGGACAACTTGACGTCTCTGGGCACCTGAGTCTAGCCAGAACTGCTATCCCCTGCCGCGGTCAGCGTGCGGGTGCGAAAGGAAGCGTGAGCCACTGGTACTCCTCTGGCTTGCCATTGAGATCTACAGGCCACCCTCAAGCTCAGGTCGTTGCCTTGTTCCCGCAAGGAAACAGAAGTCTCTGCACTCAGGGTCAGAGAAGGAGTCCTGGCCAGGCCAGGCGTCTATGTCATGTTCAGCTTGGGAGGTGGGATATAGTTTAGGTTTGCCCTGATGGTCGGGGGAAATCAAATGGGCCACTGTCCCCGGGATTTGGGCGACGCTGATGGCGCCTCCTTGGGTTGTGTCCTGCTTGTGTGTTGTGTGTGGAGAGTTTGGAAAGTGCCTTAGGCAAATCCAGGGGATATCAAGCTACTTAGGTGAGGGGTGGATTCGTTTGGATCCTGGTGGAGAGAGCAAGGCAAGGCGAGCGGGAAATACACGGGAGAGTGTTGGCTGAGCCCACAGGCTTACTGTTGGGTGGATAGATCGGTATGGGTGGAGATGTCGGTGGACATAGGGTTCCCGGAACTCTTTTGGGATATCTTCAGGGGCATTTGGAGCCCCGTGTAGGGAAGGAATACAGGTGCACATTCGTGGACCATCCCAACCTTTTCCTCTCCTTTCTCAATGTGCTTCACGGCGGGTCCTTGTTCCAGCGAATGGTGCCTTCACGGCACAGTATGGTGTCTTCTCACTGGGACCGATTTGGAGCCGTTGGGATGTTTTGTCCCTGTGTGGCCTCATTGCCCCTATGTTGAGGATGTTAAGGCGTTCCTTAGGACAGCCCAGCGTCATTGCTATACCAGGTCGGCATAGCATTCCCTGAGGTTTGGAGCTCTTCCCGGAGGTCTTTGGGCCCAACCATGCAGAAAGAAGGGAGTCGGCCGCCAAGGCAACGCTACAGGTTTAAGGGCTAGACTGAATGTGTGCTGCAGGGGTCATTTTGTCCTGCCACCTTCTGGTGCTGCGAGCCTGTGATCTCCAGCATGCATGGCTTCAAGCCAGAGAAGCCATGCCGGTTCAAGGGTCCAGGATGTTGGGTGCGTTCTCTCATTGCACGGCTGTGGGTGACACGTTGGTTCTGGAGGACCTGGGTCTCATGGTTTCTCCAAGGTCTTGTCCTTGAAGGGAAGAATGCGAATGTGCAAGGTGCTACGATAAGTTACCCAGTTGCTGCAAGTGTTTGGCCCGCCATTTGGGGCATTGGAATGGCTCCCTTGCCATTAGCTTTGGTTGCGGTCCTAGGGAAGTTCCTCTGGCTTGGCAGGAGACCAGGAAGTATGCCTGCTGGTGAGTCTCCCTTGATCAGTCCAGGGGTTCTTCAGGTGCCCTTTGTCACGGGTCCCTACGAGCCGCTTTTGATGGAGGTCGTCTTATTCAGCCAAGGGCCCTTCCCTTATGGAAGATCTCTCCCCTTGAGGGCGTGTCCACTGTGTTTAATCATAAGGGCCAAACGCGTGTTTGTTCCCATAGAGGGCACTTGCTCTTAGGCTGAGGGGGCACAGTTGTCCTGAGGGTGTCTCAGGGGATCAGGAAGACATCCTTTTGCTGTGATGGAGGGCAGATTGCTCAGGAGAGGAATTTCAGGGCCCGAGACCAGGGGGTTGTTGGTCGGTGGCACTCTTTGTCCTGATGGCCGCACGCTCTGAAGGCGCCAGTGCCACGATGCTTTCACGTTTGCCTGCGGACACACAGGCAAGATGGACAGTAAATGAAATGTTGAGGAGAGATAGAACACACAATGCTGGGTGGTATCGCCCTTTCCCTCGGTGCGCCTGTGCACCCTCCTCAAGCATGCGTGTGTTCTCTCACCCCGAGCCAGGTGGAATGCCAGGGAAGGAA
This sequence comes from Balaenoptera borealis, assembly GCF_965194805.1. NCBI lineage: Eukaryota > Metazoa > Chordata > Mammalia > Artiodactyla > Balaenopteridae > Balaenoptera > Balaenoptera borealis. Next base: position 129,612,302 of record NC_138866.1, read on the forward strand.
TGCCAGCAGCAGCCTGGGGCCATCCGTATAATCCCTGATACCCGTTGAAGTGAGGACGGTGTGGCAAGGCGAGGCCAGCCGAAGGAGTCTCAGAGGGGTGTTGGCGTGCATTCCATGAGGATCCTGCTTTAACCCTTGTTGCGGTAAGCGACACTTCTTTGCTAAACCTAAAGGTTTGGCGATGGGAACGTGTGCACCGGGGCTACACCCTCACCTTCTGGTCTTTTCTCGGGGAACACGAGCTTTGATGCCCTGAGAACTGGCTGCATTTCCTGACCCGTGGCTCGGCTCTGCTGGCCACTTCCGTACGCTGATATGATTCAGCTCGCTGGCCGTCCCATGGTGGAATCTGCAACTTTGCATGTCCACCGTTTGAGCATGTGCTTGGATCGATGATGACTCCCACAAATGCATTCCTTGGAAATCTGAACAAAATGAGTGAGAAATCCCTACCGTCTCCTCGTTGGAACTGAGGTCCAGCACGTGGCTCCCCAAAGGAAAGTAGGGAGAGGTTCACGTTGCATTTGCGGCCGTGGGTGTCTACAGCCACGTTGTTCAAGTTGAGGGTTGTGGTCATCTCCTGGGGAGAAGAGCCATTGGGAAAGGAGCCTGGGATGCCAATCCAGGTGGGAAGGCTTGGGACAGCGTGCCGTCTCTGGGTTCCTTGGTCTAGCCAGGACTGCTGTCCCCTGCCACGGTTCAGCATGCAGGTAGGAGAGGAAGCGTGAGCCATTGCTCGTCCTGCCACCTGCACTTGAGTTCTACAGGCTGCCCCCACCTGCTGGTCATTGCCTTGTGGCCTCAAAGAAACAGAAGTCTGTAGGCTCAGGGTCAGAACAGGATTCCAGGCCTAGGGCAGGCTTCTTTGTCATGTTCTGCTTGGGAGACCAGATGCAGTTTAGGTTTCTCCTGCTGAGGGGAGAAATCAAATGGGCCACTGTTCCTGGGAGTTTGGCCAATCTGATGGCTCCTCCTCGGGTTGTGTCCTGCTTGTGTGTGCTGTGTGAAGGGGCTGGAAAATGCCTTAGTCAAACTTGGTCACGGCAAGCTTCTTTGGTGAGGGGTGGCTCTGGCATCTTGCCGTGACACGTTGGGATCCCGGTGGAGAGAGAGTAAGGCAAGGCGAGTGAAAGAGACACGTGAGATGGCTGGCTAAGCCCACAGGTTTACTGGTGGGTGGATAGATAGACGGTGGCCATGGGGTTCCCGGAACACATTTGGGATTCCCTCAGGAGCATCTGGAGGCACGTGTAGGGAGGGAATATGGGAGCCCATTTGTGGATGGTCCCGCCTCTTTCCTCTCCTTGGTCGATTTGCTTCATGGCGGGTTCTTGTGCCAGCGAATGGTTGCCTTCATGGCACAGTATGGTGTCTCCTCATGGGGGCCGATTTGGAGGCCTTGGGGTGTTTTGTCCCTGTCTGACCACGTTCCCCCTGTGTTGAAGATGTGAAGGTGTTCCTGAGGACAGCCAGGCATCGTTTCTATACCCGGCCCACATAGCGTTCCCTGAGGATTGGAGCTCTACCCGGAGGTCATTGGGTGCAACCGTGCAGAAACAAGGGAGTTGGCTGCCAAGGAAAGGCTGCAGGTTTAAGGGCAGGAGAGGATGTGTGGTGTGGGTGTCATTTTTCCTGCCACCCGCTGGTGCGTCGAGACTGTGGTATCCGGCGAGCCTGGCCACAGGCTAGACAAGTCATACCGGTTCAAGTGTCTAGGCTGTTGTCTGGGTTCTGTCGTTGCATGGCTGTGGGTAACAAGTTGCTTGTAGAGGACCTGGGCCTCAGGGATTCCCCAATGTCACGTCACTGATGGGCCCAGAGGGTGAAAGTACCAGACACCACTGCAAGTTACACAATTGCTGCAAGGGTTTGCCCCGCCACGTTGGGTGTCGGAATGGTTCCGATGCCATTAGCTTTGTGTGTGGGCCAAGGGTAGGTTGCCAGTCTTGGCAGCAGGCCAGGAAGTCTGGCTGCAGGTGAATCTCCATTGTTCAGTCCAGGAGTTCCTCTGGTGCGTTTTGTCACCGGTCCCTACAAGCTGCTTTTGTTGGAGCTCGTCCCAATTGGCCAAGGGCCGTTCCCTTGTGGAAGATCTCAGGGACCACATTTCCCCTTGAGGGTGAATCCATTGTGTGGAAGCGTATGCGCCAGGAGTGGTTTGGTTCCCCAGAGGGCAGTGGCTTTTACGCTGAGTAATCCCAGTTCCCCTGAGGGTGTCTCAGCAGTTCAGGATGACATCCTTATGCTGTGTCGGCGGGGAGGTGGCTCAGGCAGGAAAGTTCAAGGCCCATACCGGGGCGTTGATGGACGGCCGTGCTCTTTGTGCTGATGCCCGTGCGCTCTGAAGGCATCTGTGCCACGATGCATTCACGTTTGGCTGTGGACACACAGACATGATGGACCGCAAATGAAATGTTGAGGGGAGATATAGCGCACATCGGTGGGCGGTATCACCCTTTGCCTCTGTGCGCCCGTTCACTTTTCTCAAACATCCCTGTGTTCTGTCACCCTGAGGCATGTGGTGGAGTGCCAGGGAACAAACACCTGCAGCAGCATTGGGCCCTCTGTATAGTCCATGATACCTGGTGAAGTGAGGAGAGTGCGGCAAGGTGAGGCAAGTCAAGGCAAAAGAGTCTCAGAGTGGTTTGGGCGTGAAGTCCTTGAGGCTCCTCGTAGGAACCTTGTGGTGGTGAGTGGAACTTCTTTGCAGAAACCTAGATGTTTGGCCACGGGGACTTGTGCACTGAGACTACACCCTCACCTTCTTGGCTCTTGCAGGGGAACCCCAGATCTGATGCCATGATCCTTAGCTCCATTTGCAGCCGCGTGGGTCGCCTCTGGCCACTCCTGACTGCTGACATGATTGAGATCGGTGGCTGCCCCGCGCTGGAGCCTGCGACTTTGAACGTGCAGCCTTTGAGCAGGTGGATTGATGATGACTCCCATAAATGCACTGCTTGGAACTCTGAACAAATGAATAGGTCTCAGGTTTCTCCGCGGTCATGTCACTGACGGGCCTGGGGGCGAAAATACAAGGCGCCAGGGCAAGTAACCCAGTTGCTGCAAGGGTTTGCCCTGCCAGTTTGGGCATTGGAATATCTCCAATGCCAATAGCTTTCTGTGTGATCCAAGGGCATCGCCTCTGGCTCGACAAGGTTCCTGGTAGAAACCTTGTGGGGGTAAACGGAACTTCTTTGAAGAAACCTAGAAGTTTGGCCACGGGGACTTGTGCCGCGAGACTACACCGTCACATTCTGGGCTCTTCCTGGGGCACCCGAGCTCCGATGCCCTGAGACGTGGGTGCACTTCCTGCCCCGTGGCTCGAGTCTGGCCGCTCCCTACTGCTGAGAGGATTGAGCTTGCTGACAGTCCGCGACTTTGCACGTCCAGCCTTTGAGCAGGAGCGTGGATCAGTGAGGACTCCCATAAATGCATTCCTTGGAAATCTAAACAGAATGAATGAGCAATACCTACCGTCTTCTCATCCTAACTGAGGTCCAGCACGTGGCTCCCAAAGGAAAATTAGGGAGAGGTCCATGTTGCATTTGCTACTGTGGGCGTGCGCAGCAACATTGTTCAAGTGGAGGGTGGCGGGCTTCTCGTGCAGAAAGAGCCATGTGGAAAGGAGCCTGGGATGTCCATCTACGTGGGAAGGCTAAGGACAACTTGACGTCTCTGGGCACCTGAGTCTAGCCAGAACTGCTATCCCCTGCCGCGGTCAGCGTGCGGGTGCGAAAGGAAGCGTGAGCCACTGGTACTCCTCTGGCTTGCCATTGAGATCTACAGGCCACCCTCAAGCTCAGGTCGTTGCCTTGTTCCCGCAAGGAAACAGAAGTCTCTGCACTCAGGGTCAGAGAAGGAGTCCTGGCCAGGCCAGGCGTCTATGTCATGTTCAGCTTGGGAGGTGGGATATAGTTTAGGTTTGCCCTGATGGTCGGGGGAAATCAAATGGGCCACTGTCCCCGGGATTTGGGCGACGCTGATGGCGCCTCCTTGGGTTGTGTCCTGCTTGTGTGTTGTGTGTGGAGAGTTTGGAAAGTGCCTTAGGCAAATCCAGGGGATATCAAGCTACTTAGGTGAGGGGTGGATTCGTTTGGATCCTGGTGGAGAGAGCAAGGCAAGGCGAGCGGGAAATACACGGGAGAGTGTTGGCTAAGCCCACAGGCTTACTGTTGGGTGGATAGATCGGTATGGGTGGAGATGTCGGTGGACATAGGGTTCCCGGAACTCTTTTGGGATATCTTCAGGAGCATTTGGAGCCCCGTGTAGGGAAGGAATACAGGTGCACATTCGTGGACCATCCCAACCTTTTCCTCTCCTTTCTCAATGTGCTTCACGGCGGGTCCTTGTTCCAGCGAATGGTGCCTTCACGGCACAGTATGGTGTCTTCTCACTGGGACCGATTTGGAGCCGTTGGGATGTTTTGTCCCTGTGTGGCCTCATTGCCCCTATGTTGAGGATGTTAAGGTGTTCCTTAGGACAGCCCAGCGTCATTGCTATACCAGGTCGGCATAGCATTCCCTGAGGTTTGGAGCTCTTCCCGGAGGTCTTTGGGCCCAACCATGCAGAAAGAAGGGAGTCGGCCGCCAAGGCAACGCTACAGGTTTAAGGGCTGGAGTGAATGTGTGCTGCAGGGGTCATTTTGTCCTGCCACCTTCTGGTGCTGCGAGCCTGTGCTCTCCAGCATGCATGGCTTCAAGCCAGAGAAGCCATGCCGGTTCAAGGGTCCAGGATGTTGGGTGCGTTCTCTCATTGCACGGCTGTGGGTGACACGTTGGTTCTGGAGGACCTGGGTCTCATGGTTTCTCCAAGGTCTTGTCCTTGAAGGGAAGAATGCGAATGTGCAAGGTGCTACGATAAGTTACCCAGTTGCTGCAAGTGTTTGGCCCGCCATTTTGGGCATTGGAATGGCTCCCTTGCCATTAGCTTTGGTTGCGGTCCTAGGGAAGTTCCTCTGGCTTGGCAGGAGACCAGGAAGTATGCCTGCTGGTGAGTCTCCCTTGATCAGTCCAGGGGTTCTTCAGGTGCCCTTTGTCACGGGTCCCTACGAGCCGCTTTTGATGGAGGTCGTCTTATTCAGCCAAGGGCCCTTCCCTTATGGAAGATCTCTCCCCTTGAGGGCGTGTCCACTGTGTTTAATCATAAGGGCCAAACGCGTGTTTGTTCCCATAGAGGGCACTTGCTCTTAGGCTGAGGGGGCACAGTTGTCCTGAGGGTGTCTCAGGGGATCAGGAAGACATCCTTTTGCTGTGATGGAGGGCAGATTGCTCAGGAGAGGAATTTCAGGGCCCGAGACCAGGGGGTTGTTGGTCGGTGGCACTCTTTGTCCTGATGGCCGCACGCTCTGAAGGCGCCAGTGCCACGATGCTTTCACGTTTGCCTGCGGACACACAGGCAAGATGGACAGTAAATGAAATGTTGAGGAGAGATAGAACACACAATGCTGGGTGGTATCGCCCTTTCCCTCGGTGCGCCTGTGCACCCTCCTCAAGCATGCGTGTGTTCTCTCACCCCGAGCCAGGTGGAATGCCAGGGAAGGAATGCCAGCAGCAGCCTGGGGCCATCCGTATAATCCCTGATACCCGTTGAAGTGAGGACGGTGTGGCAAGGCGAGGCCAGCCGAAGGAGTCTCAGAGGGGTGTTGGCGTGCATTCCATGAGGATCCTGCTTTAACCCTTGTTGCGGTAAGCGACACTTCTTTGCTAAACCTAAAGGTTTGGCGATGGGAACGTGTGCACCGGGGCTACACCCTCACCTTCTGGTCTTTTCTCGGGGAACACGAGCTTTGATGCCCTGAGAACTGGCTGCATTTCCTGACCCGTGGCTCGGCTCTGCTGGCCACTTCCGTACGCTGATATGATTCAGCTCGCTGGCCGTCCCATGGTGGAATCTGCAACTTTGCATGTCCACCGTTTGAGCATGTGCTTGGATCGATGATGACTCCCACAAATGCATTCCTTGGAAATCTGAACAAAATGAGTGAGAAATCCCTACCGTCTCCTCGTTGGAACTGAGGTCCAGCACGTGGCTCCCCAAAGGAAAGTAGGGAGAGGTTCACATTGCATTTGCGGCCGTGGGTGTCTACAGCCACGTTGTTCAAGTTGAGGGTTGTGGTCATCTCCTGGGGAGAAGAGCCATTGGGAAAGGAGCCTGGGATGCCAATCCAGGTGGGAAGGCTTGGGACAGCGTGCCGTCTCTGGGTTCCTTGGTCTAGCCAGGACTGCTGTCCCCTGCCACGGTTCAGCATGCAGGTAGGAGAGGAAGCGTGAGCCATTGCTCGTCCTGCCACCTGCACTTGAGTTCTACAGGCTGCCCCCACCTGCTGGTCATTGCCTTGTGGCCTCAAAGAAACAGAAGTCTGTAGGCTCAGGGTCAGAACAGGATTCCAGGCCTAGGGCAGGCTTCTTTGTCATGTTCTGCTTGGGAGACCAGATGCAGTTTAGGTTTCTCCTGCTGAGGGGAGAAATCAAATGGGCCACTGTTCCTGGGAGTTTGGCCAATCTGATGGCTCCTCCTCGGGTTGTGTCCTGCTTGTGTGTGCTGTGTGAAGGGGCTGGAAAATGCCTTAGTCAAACTTGGTCACGGCAAGCTTCTTTGGTGAGGGGTGGCTCTGGCATCTTGCCGTGACACGTTGGGATCCCGGTGGAGAGAGAGTAAGGCAAGGCGAGTGAAAGAGACACGTGAGATGGCTGGCTAAGCCCACAGGTTTACTGGTGGGTGGATAGATCGACGGTGGCCATGGGGTTCCCGGAACACATTTGGGATTCCCTCAGGAGCATCTGGAGGCACGTGTAGGGAGGGAATATGGGAGCCCATTTGTGGATGGTCCCGCCTCTTTCCTCTCCTTGGTCGATTTGCTTCATGGCGGGTTCTTGTGCCAGCGAATGGTTGCCTTCATGGCACAGTATGGTGTCTCCTCATGGGGGCCGATTTGGAGGCCTTGGGGTGTTTTGTCCCTGTCTGACCACGTTCCCCCTGTGTTGAAGATGTGAAGGTGTTCCTGAGGACAGCCAGGCATCGTTTCTATACCCGGCCCACATAGCGTTCCCTGAGGATTGGAGCTCTACCCGGAGGTCATTGGGTGCAACCGTGCAGAAACAAGGGAGTTGGCTGCCAAGGAAAGGCTGCAGGTTTAAGGGCAGGAGAGGATGTGTGGTGTGGGTGTCATTTTTCCTGCCACCCGCTGGTGCGTCGAGACTGTGGTATCCGGTGAGCCTGGCCACAGGCTAGACAAGTCATACCGGTTCAAGTGTCTAGGCTGTTGTCTGGGTTCTGTCGTTGCATGGCTGTGGGTAACAAGTTGCTTGTAGAGGACCTGGGCCTCAGGGATTCCCCAATGTCACGTCACTGATGGGCCCAGAGGGTGAAAGTACCAGACACCACTGCAAGTTACACAATTGCTGCAAGGGTTTGCCCCGCCACGTTGGGTGTCGGAATGGTTCCGATGCCATTAGCTTTGTGTGTGGGCCAAGGGTAGGTTGCCAGTCTTGGCAGCAGGCCAGGAAGTCTGGCTGCAGGTGAATCTCCATTGTTCAGTCCAGGAGTTCCTCTGGTGCGTTTTGTCACCGGTCCCTACAAGCTGCTTTTGTTGGAGGTCGTCCCATTTGGCCAAGGGCCGTTCCCTTGTGGAAGATCTCAGGGACCACATTTCCCCTTGCGGGTGAATCCATTGTGTGGAAGCGTATGCGCCAGGAGTGGTTTGGTTCCCCAGAGGGCAGTGGCTTTTACGCTGAGTAATCCCAGTTCCCCTGAGGGTGTCTCAGCAGTTCAGGATGACATCCTTATGCTGTGTCGGCGGGGAGGTGGCTCAGGCAGGAAAGTTCAAGGCCCATACCGGGGCGTTGATGGACGGCCGTGCTCTTTGTGCTGATGCCCGTGCGCTCTGAAGGCATCTGTGCCACGATGCATTCACGTTTGTCTGTGGACACACAGACATGATGGACCGCAAATGAAATGTTGAGGGGAGATATAGCGCACATCGGTGGGCGGTATCACCCTTTGCCTCTGTGCGCCCGTTCACTTTTCTCAAACATCCCTGTGTTCTGTCACCCTGAGGCATGTGGTGGAGTGCCAGGGAACAAACACCTGCAGCAGCATTGGGCCCTCTGTATAGTCCATGATACCTGGCGAAGTGAGGAGAGTGCGGCAAGGTGAGGCAAGTCAAAGCAAAAGAGTCTCAGAGTGGTTTGGGCGTGAAGTCCTTGAGGCTCCTCGTAGGAACCTTGTGGTGGTGAGTGGAACTTCTTTGCAGAAACCTAGATGTTTGGCCACGGGGACTTGTGCACTGAGACTACACCCTCACCTTCTTGGCTCTTGCAGGGGAACCCCAGATCTGATGCCATGATCCTTAGCTCCATTTGCAGCCCCGTGGGTCGCCTCTGGCCACTCCTGACTGCTGACATGATTGAGATCGGTGGCTGCCCCGCGCTGGAGCCTGCGACTTTGAACGTGCAGCCTTTGAGCAGGTGGATTGATGATGACTCCCATAAATGCACTGCTTGGAACTCTGAACAAATGAATGGGTCTCAGGTTTCTCCGCGGTCATGTCACTGACGGGCCTGGGGGCGAAAATACAAGGCGCCAGGGCAAGTAACCCAGTTGCTGCAAGGGTTTGCCCTGCCAGTTTGGGCATTGGAATATCTCCAATGCCAATAGCTTTCTGTGTGATCCAAGGGCATCGCCTCTGGCTCGACAAGGTTCCTGGTAGAAACCTTGTGGGGGTAAACGGAACTTCTTTGAAGAAACCTAGAAGTTTGGCCACGGGGACTTGTGCCGCGAGACTACACCGTCACATTCTGGGCTCTTCCTGGGGCACCCGAGCTCCGATGCCCTGAGACGTGGGTGCACTTCCTGCCCCGTGGCTCGAGTCTGGCCGCTCCCTACTGCTGAGAGGATTGAGCTTGCTGACAGTCCGCGACTTTGCACGTCCAGCCTTTGAGCAGGAGCGTGGATCAGTGAGGACTCCCATAAATGCATTCCTTGGAAATCTAAACAGAATGAATGAGCAATACCTACCGTCTTCTCATCCTAACTGAGGTCCAGCACGTGGCTCCCAAAGGAAAATTAGGGAGAGGTCCATGTTGCATTTGCTACTGTGGGCGTGCGCAGCAACATTGTTCAAGTGGAGGGTGGCAGGCTTCTCGTGCAGAAAGAGCCATGTGGAAAGGAGCCTGGGATGTCCATCTACGTGGGAAGGCTAAGGACAACTTGACGTCTCTGGGCACCTGAGTCTAGCCAGAACTGCTATCCCCTGCCGCGGTCAGCGTGCGGGTGCGAAAGGAAGCGTGAGCCACTGGTACTCCTCTGGCTTGCCATTGAGATCTACAGGCCACCCTCAAGCTCAGGTCGTTGCCTTGTTCCCGCAAGGAAACAGAAGTCTCTGCACTCAGGGTCAGAGAAGGAGTCCTGGCCAGGCCAGGCGTCTATGTCATGTTCAGCTTGGGAGGTGGGATATAGTTTAGGTTTGCCCTGATGGTCGGGGGAAATCAAATGGGCCACTGTCCCCGGGATTTGGGCGACACTGATGGCGCCTCCTTGGGTTGTGTCCTGCTTGTGTGTTGTGTGTGGAGAGTTTGGAAAGTGCCTTAGGCAAATCCAGGGGATATCAAGCTACTTAGGTGAGGGGTGGATTCGTTTGGATCCTGGTGGAGAGAGCAAGGCAAGGCGAGCGGGAAATACACGGGAGAGTGTTGGCTAAGCCCACAGGCTTACTGTTGGGTGGATAGATCGGTATGGGTGGAGATGTCGGTGGACATAGGGTTCCCGGAACTCTTTTGGGATATCTTCAGGAGCATTTGGAGCCCCGTGTAGGGAAGGAATACAGGTGCACATTCGTGGACCATCCCAACCTTTTCCTCTCCTTTCTCAATGTGCTTCACGGCGGGTCCTTGTTCCAGCGAATGGTGCCTTCACGGCACAGTATGGTGTCTTCTCACTGGGACCGATTTGGAGCCGTTGGGATGTTTTGTCCCTGTGTGGCCTCATTGCCCCTATGTTGAGGATGTTAAGGTGTTCCTTAGGACAGCCCAGCGTCATTGCTATACCAGGTCGGCATAGCATTCCCTGAGGTTTGGAGCTCTTCCCGGAGGTCTTTGGGCCCAACCATGCAGAAAGAAGGGAGTCGGCCGCCAAGGCAACGCTACAGGTTTAAGGGCTGGAGTGAATGTGTGCTGCAGGGGTCATTTTGTCCTGCCACCTTCTGGTGCTGCGAGCCTGTGATCTCCAGCATGCATGGCTTCAAGCCAGAGAAGCCATGCCGGTTCAAGGGTCCAGGATGTTGGGTGCGTTCTCTCATTGCACGGCTGTGGGTGACACGTTGGTTCTGGAGGACCTGGGTCTCATGGTTTCTCCAAGGTCTTGTCCTTGAAGGGAAGAATGCGAATGTGCAAGGTGCTACGATAAGTTACCCAGTTGCTGCAAGTGTTTGGCCCGCCATTTTGGGCATTGGAATGGCTCCCTTGCCATTAGCTTTGGTTGCGGTCCTAGGGAAGTTCCTCTGGCTTGGCAGGAGACCAGGAAGTATGCCTGCTGGTGAGTCTCCCTTGATCAGTCCAGGGGTTCTTCAGGTGCCCTTTGTCACGGGTCCCTACGAGCCGCTTTTGATGGAGGTCGTCTTATTCAGCCAAGGGCCCTTCCCTTATGGAAGATCTCTCCCCTTGAGGGCGTGTCCACTGTGTTTAATCATAAGGGCCAAACGCGTGTTTGTTCCCATAGAGGGCACTTGCTCTTAGGCTGAGGGGGCACAGTTGTCCTGAGGGTGTCTCAGGGGATCAGGAAGACATCCTTTTGCTGTGATGGAGGGCAGATTGCTCAGGAGAGGAATTTCAGGGCCCGAGACCAGGGGGTTGTTGGTCGGTGGCACTCTTTGTCCTGATGGCCGCACGCTCTGAAGGCGCCAGTGCCACGATGCTTTCACGTTTGCCTGCGGACACACAGGCAAGATGGACAGTAAATGAAATGTTGAGGAGAGATAGAACACACAATGCTGGGTGGTATCGCCCTTTCCCTCGGTGCGCCTGTGCACCCTCCTCAAGCATGCGTGTGTTCTCTCACCCCGAGCCAGGTGGAATGCCAGGGAAGGAATGCCAGCAGCAGCCTGGGGCCATCCGTATAATCCCTGATACCCGTTGAAGTGAGGACGGTGTGGCAAGGCGAGGCCAGCCGAAGGAGTCTCAGAGGGGTGTTGGCGTGCATTCCATGAGGATCCTGCTTTAACCCTTGTTGCGGTAAGCGACACTTCTTTGCTAAACCTAAAGGTTTGGCGATGGGAACGTGTGCACCGGGGCTACACCCTCACCTTCTGGTCTTTTCTCGGGGAACACGAGCTTTGATGCCCTGAGAACTGGCTGCATTTCCTGACCCGTGGCTCGGCTCTGCTGGCCACTTCCGTACGCTGATATGATTCAGCTCGCTGGCCGTCCCATGGTGGAATCTGCAACTTTGCATGTCCACCGTTTGAGCATGTGCTTGGATCGATGATGACTCCCACAAATGCATTCCTTGGAAATCTGAACAAAATGAGTGAGAAATCCCTACCGTCTCCTCGTTGGAACTGAGGTCCAGCACGTGGCTCCCAAAAGGAAAGTAGGGAGAGGTTCACGTTGCATTTGCGGCCGTGGGTGTCTACAGCCACGTTGTTCAAGTTGAGGGTTGTGGTCATCTCCTGGGGAGAAGAGCCATTGGGAAAGGAGCCTGGGATGCCAATCCAGGTGGGAAGGCTTGGGACAGCGTGCCGTCTCTGGGTTCCTTGGTCTAGCCAGGACTGCTGTCCCCTGCCACGGTTCAGCATGCAGGTAGGAGAGGAAGCGTGAGCCATTGCTCGTCCTGCCACCTGCACTTGAGTTCTACAGGCTGCCCCCACCTGCTGGTCATTGCCTTGTGGCCTCAAAGAAACAGAAGTCTGTAGGCTCAGGGTCAGAACAGGATTCCAGGCCTAGGGCAGGCTTCTTTGTCATGTTCTGCTTGGGAGACCAGATGCAGTTTAGGTTTCTCCTGCTGAGGGGAGAAATCAAATGGGCCACTGTTCCTGGGAGTTTGGCCAATCTGATGGCTCCTCCTCGGGTTGTGTCCTGCTTGTGTGTGCTGTGTGAAGGGGCTGGAAAATGCCTTAGTCAAACTTGGTCACGGCAAGCTTCTTTGGTGAGGGGTGGCTCTGGCATCTTGCCGTGACACGTTGGGATCCCGGTGGAGAGAGAGTAAGGCAAGGCGAGTGAAAGAGACACGTGAGATGGCTGGCTAAGCCCACAGGTTTACTGGTGGGTGGATAGATCGACGGTGGCCATGGGGTTCCCGGAACACATTTGGGATTCCCTCAGGAGCATCTGGAGGCACGTGTAGGGAGGGTATACGGGAGCACATTTGTGGACGGTCCCGCCTCTTTCCTCTCCTTGGTCGATTTGCTTCATGGCGGGTTCTTGTGCCAGCGAATGGTTGCCTTCATGGCACAGTATGGTGTCTCCTCATGGGGGCCGATTTGGAGGCCTTGGGGTGTTTTGTCCCTGTCTGACCACGTTCCCCCTGTGTTGAAGATGTGAAGGTGTTCCTGAGGACAGCCAGGCATCGTTTCTATACCCGGCCCACACAGCGTTCCCTGAGGATTGGAGCTCTACCCGGAGGTCATTGGGTGCAACCGTGCAGAAACAAGGGAGTTGGCTGCCAAGGAAAGGCTGCAGGTTTAAGGGCAGGAGAGGATGTGTGGTGTGGGTGTCATTTTTCCTGCCACCCGCTGGTGCGTCGAGACTGTGGTATCCGGTGAGCCTGGCCACAGGCTAGACAAGTCATACCGGTTCAAGTGTCTAGGCTGTTGTCTGGGTTCTGTCGTTGCATGGCTGTGGGTAACAAGTTGCTTGTAGAGGACCTGGGCCTCAGGGATTCCCCAATGTCACGTCACTGATGGGCCCAGAGGGTGAAAGTACCAGACACCACTGCAAGTTACACAATTGCTGCAAGGGTTTGCCCCGCCACGTTGGGTGTCGGAATGGTGCCGATGCCATTAGCTTTGTGTGTGGGCCAAGGGTAGGTTGCCAGTCTTGGCAGCAGGCCAGGAAGTCTGGCTGCAGGTGAATCTCCATTGTTCAGTCCAGGAGTTCCTCTGGTGCGTTTTGTCACCGGTCCCTACAAGCTGCTTTTGTTGGAGGTCGTCCCATTTGGCCAAGGGCCGTTCCCTTGTGGAAGATCTCAGGGACCACATTTCCCCTTGCGGGTGAATCCATTGTGTGGAAGCGTATGCGCCAGGAGTGGTTTGGTTCCCCAGAGGGCAGTGGCTTTTACGCTGAGTAATCCCAGTTCCCCTGAGGGTGTCTCAGCAGTTCAGGATGACATCCTTATGCTGTGTCGGCGGGGAGGTGGCTCAGGCAGGAAAGTTCAAGGCCCATACCGGGGCGTTGATGGACGGCCGTGCTCTTTGTGCTGATGCCCGTGCGCTCTGAAGGCATCTGTGCCACGATGCATTCACGTTTGGCTGTGGACACACAGACATGATGGACCGCAAATGAAATGTTGAGGGGAGATATAGCGCACATCGGTGGGCGGTATCACCCTTTGCCTCTGTGCGCCCGTTCACTTTTCTCAAACATCCCTGTGTTCTGTCACCCTGAGGCATGTGGTGGAGTGCCAGGGAACAAACACCTGCAGCAGCATTGGGCCCTCTGTATAGTCCATGATACCTGGCGAAGTGAGGAGAGTGCGGCAAGGTGAGGCAAGTCAAAGCAAAAGAGTCTCAGAGTGGTTTTGGCGTGAAGTCCTTGAGGCTCCTCGTAGGAACCTTGTGGTGGTGAGTGGAACTTCTTTGCAGAAACCTAGATGTTTGGCCACGGGGACTTGTGCACTGAGACTACACCCTCACCTTCTTGGCTCTTGCAGGGGAACCCCAGATCTGATGCCATGATCCTTAGCTCCATTTGCAGCCGCGTGGGTCGCCTCTGGCCACTCCTGACTGCTGACATGATTGAGATCGGTGGCTGCCCCGCGCTGGAGCCTGCGACTTTGAACGTGCAGCCTTTGAGCAGGTGGATTGATGATGACTCCCATAAATGCACTGCTTGGAACTCTGAACAAATGAATAGGTCTCAGGTTTCTCCGCGGTCATGTCACTGACGGGCCTGGGGGCGAAAATACAAGGCGCCAGGGCAAGTAACCCAGTTGCTGCAAGGGTTTGCCCTGCCAGTTTGGGCATTGGAATATCTCCAATGCCAATAGCTTTCTGTGTGATCCAAGGGCATCGCCTCTGGCTCGACAAGGTTCCTGGTAGAAACCTTGTGGGGGTAAACGGAACTTCTTTGAAGAAACCTAGAAGTTTGGCCACGGGGACTTGTGCCGCGAGACTACACCGTCACATTCTGGGCTCTTCCTGGGGCACCCGAGCTCCGATGCCCTGAGACGTGGGTGCACTTCCTGCCCCGTGGCTCGAGTCTGGCCGCTCCCTACTGCTGAGAGGATTGAGCTTGCTGACAGTCCGCGACTTTGCACGTCCAGCCTTTGAGCAGGAGCGTGGATCAGTGAGGACTCCCATAAATGCATTCCTTGGAAATCTAAACAGAATGAATGAGCAATACCTACCGTCTTCTCATCCTAACTGAGGTCCAGCACGTGGCTCCCAAAGGAAAATTAGGGAGAGGTCCATGTTGCATTTGCTACTGTGGGCGTGCGCAGCAACATTGTTCAAGTGGAGGGTGGCGGGCTTCTCGTGCAGAAAGAGCCATGTGGAAAGGAGCCTGGGATGTCCATCTACGTGGGAAGGCTAAGGACAACTTGACGTCTCTGGGCACCTGAGTCTAGCCAGAACTGCTATCCCCTGCCGCGGTCAGCGTGCGGGTGCGAAAGGAAGCGTGAGCCACTGGTACTCCTCTGGCTTGCCATTGAGATCTACAGGCCACCCTCAAGCTCAGGTCGTTGCCTTGTTCCCGCAAGGAAACAGAAGTCTCTGCACTCAGGGTCAGAGAAGGAGTCCTGGCCAGGCCAGGCGTCTATGTCATGTTCAGCTTGGGAGGTGGGATATAGTTTAGGTTTGCCCTGATGGTCGGGGGAAATCAAATGGGCCACTGTCCCCGGGATTTGGGCGACGCTGATGGCGCCTCCTTGGGTTGTGTCCTGCTTGTGTGTTGTGTGTGGAGAGTTTGGAAAGTGCCTTAGGCAAATCCAGGGGATATCAAGCTACTTAGGTGAGGGGTGGATTCGTTTGGATCCTGGTGGAGAGAGCAAGGCAAGGCGAGCGGGAAATACACGGGAGAGTGTTGGCTGAGCCCACAGGCTTACTGTTGGGTGGATAGATCGGTATGGGTGGAGATGTCGGTGGACATAGGGTTCCCGGAACTCTTTTGGGATATCTTCAGGAGCATTTGGAGCCCCGTGTAGGGAAGGAATACAGGTGCACATTCGTGGACCATCCCAACCTTTTCCTCTCCTTTCTCAATGTGCTTCACGGCGGGTCCTTGTTCCAGCGAATGGTGCCTTCACGGCACAGTATGGGGTCTTCTCACTGGGACCGATTTGGAGCCGTTGGGATGTTTTGTCCCTGTGTGGCCTCATTGCCCCTATGTTGAGGATGTTAAGGTGTTCCTTAGGACAGCCCAGCGTCATTGCTATACCAGGTCGGCATAGCATTCCCTGAGGTTTGGAGCTCTTCCCGGAGGTCTTTGGGCCCAACCATGCAGAAAGAAGGGAGTCGGCCGCCAAGGCAACGCTACAGGTTTAAGGGCTAGAGTGAATGTGTGCTGCAGGGGTCATTTTGTCCTGCCACCTTCTGGTGCTGCGAGCCTGTGATCTCCAGCATGCATGGCTTCAAGCCAGAGAAGCCATGCCGGTTCAAGGGTCCAGGATGTTGGGTGCGTTCTCTCATTGCACGGCTGTGGGTGACACGTTGGTTCTGGAGGACCTGGGTCTCATGGTTTCTCCAAGGTCTTGTCCTTGAAGGGAAGAATGCGAATGTGCAAGGTGCTACGATAAGTTACCCAGTTGCTGCAAGTGTTTGGCCCGCCATTTTGGGCATTGGAATGGCTCCCTTGCCATTAGCTTTGGTTGCGGTCCTAGGGAAGTTCCTCTGGCTTGGCAGGAGACCAGGAAGTATGCCTGCTGGTGAGTCTCCCTTGATCAGTCCAGGGGTTCTTCAGGTGCCCTTTGTCACGGGTCCCTACGAGCCGCTTTTGATGGAGGTCGTCTTATTCAGCCAAGGGCCCTTCCCTTATGGAAGATCTCTCCCCTTGAGGGCGTGTCCACTGTGTTTAATCATAAGGGCCAAACGCGTGTTTGTTCCCATAGAGGGCACTTGCTCTTAGGCTGAGGGGGCACAGTTGTCCTGAGGGTGTCTCAGGGGATCAGGAAGACATCCTTTTGCTGTGATGGAGGGCAGATTGCTCAGGAGAGGAATTTCAGGGCCCGAGACCAGGGGGTTGTTGGTCGGTGGCACTCTTTGTCCTGATGGCCGCACGCTCTGAAGGCGCCAGTGCCACAATGCTTTCACGTTTGCCTGCGGACACACAGGCAAGATGGACAGTAAATGAAATGTTGAGGAGAGATAGAACACACAATGCTGGGTGGTATCGCCCTTTCCCTCGGTGCGCCTGTGCACCCTCCTCAAGCATGCGTGTGTTCTCTCACCCCGAGCCAGGTGGAATGCCAGGGAAGGAATGCCAGCAGCAGCCTGGGGCCATCCGTATAATCCCTGATACCCGTTGAAGTGAGGACGGTGTGGCAAGGCGAGGCCAGCCGAAGGAGTCTCAGAGGGGTGTTGGCGTGCATTCCATGAGGATCCTGCTTTAACCCTTGTTGCGGTAAGCGACACTTCTTTGCTAAACCTAAAGGTTTGGCGATGGGAACGTGTGCACCGGGGCTACACCCTCACCTTCTGGTCTTTTCTCGGGGAACACGAGCTTTGATGCCCTGAGAACTGGCTGCATTTCCTGACCCGTGGCTCGGCTCTGCTGGCCACTTCCGTACGCTGATATGATTCAGCTCGCTGGCCGTCCCATGGTGGAATCTGCAACTTTGCATGTCCACCGTTTGAGCATGTGCTTGGATCGATGATGACTCCCACAAATGCATTCCTTGGAAATCTGAACAAAATGAGTGAGAAATCCCTACCGTCTCCTCGTTGGAACTGAGGTCCAGCACGTGGCTCCCCAAAGGAAAGTAGGGAGAGGTTCACGTTGCATTTGCGGCCGTGGGTGTCTACAGCCACGTTGTTCAAGTTGAGGGTTGTGGTCATCTCCTGGGGAGAAGAGCCATTGGGAAAGGAGCCTGGGATGCCAATCCAGGTGGGAAGGCTTGGGACAGCGTGCCGTCTCTGGGTTCCTTGGTCTAGCCAGGACTGCTGTCCCCTGCCACGGTTCAGCATGCAGGTAGGAGAGGAAGCGTGAGCCATTGCTCGTCCTGCCACCTGCACTTGAGTTCTACAGGCTGCCCCCACCTGCTGGTCATTGCCTTGTGGCCTCAAAGAAACAGAAGTCTGTAGGCTCAGGGTCAGAACAGGATTCCAGGCCTAGGGCAGGCTTCTTTGTCATGTTCTGCTTGGGAGACCAGATGCAGTTTAGGTTTCTCCTGCTGAGGGGAGAAATCAAATGGGCCACTGTTCCTGGGAGTTTGGCCAATCTGATGGCTCCTCCTCGGGTTGTGTCCTGCTTGTGTGTGCTGTGTGAAGGGGCTGGAAAATGCCTTAGTCAAACTTGGTCACGGCAAGCTTCTTTGGTGAGGGGTGGCTCTGGCATCTTGCCGTGACACGTTGGGATCCCGGTGGAGAGAGAGTAAGGCAAGGCGAGTGAAAGAGACACGTGAGATGGCTGGCTAAGCCCACAGGTTTACTGGTGGGTGGATAGATCGACGGTGGCCATGGGGTTCCCGGAACACATTTGGGATTCCCTCAGGAGCATCTGGAGGCACGTGTAGGGAGGGTATACGGGAGCACATTTGTGGACGGTCCCGCCTCTTTCCTCTCCTTGGTCGATTTGCTTCATGGCGGGTTCTTGTGCCAGCGAATGGTTGCCTTCATGGCACAGTATGGTGTCTCCTCATGGGGGCCGATTTGGAGGCCTTGGGGTGTTTTGTCCCTGTCTGACCACGTTCCCCCTGTGTTGAAGATGTGAAGGTGTTCCTGAGGACAGCCAGGCATCGTTTCTATACCCGGCCCACACAGCGTTCCCTGAGGATTGGAGCTCTACCCGGAGGTCATTGGGTGCAACCGTGCAGAAACAAGGGAGTTGGCTGCCAAGGAAAGGCTGCAGGTTTAAGGGCAGGAGAGGATGTGTGGTGTGGGTGTCATTTTTCCTGCCACCCGCTGGTGCGTCGAGACTGTGGTATCCGGTGAGCCTGGCCACAGGCTAGACAAGTCATACCGGTTCAAGTGTCTAGGCTGTTGTCTGGGTTCTGTCGTTGCATGGCTGTGGGTAACAAGTTGCTTGTAGAGGACCTGGGCCTCAGGGATTCCCCAATGTCACGTCACTGATGGGCCCAGAGGGTGAAAGTACCAGACACCACTGCAAGTTACACAATTGCTGCAAGGGTTTGCCCCGCCACGTTGGGTGTCGGAATGGTTCCGATGCCATTAGCTTTGTGTGTGGGCCAAGGGTAGGTTGCCAGTCTTGGCAGCAGGCCAGGAAGTCTGGCTGCAGGTGAATCTCCATTGTTCAGTCCAGGAGTTCCTCTGGTGCGTTTTGTCACCGGTCCCTACAAGCTGCTTTTGTTGGAGCTCGTCCCAATTGGCCAAGGGCCGTTCCCTTGTGGAAGATCTCAGGGACCACATTTCCCCTTGAGGGTGAATCCATTGTGTGGAAGCGTATGCGCCAGGAGTGGTTTGGTTCCCCAGAGGGCAGTGGCTTTTACGCTGAGTAATCCCAGTTCCCCTGAGGGTGTCTCAGCAGTTCAGGATGACATCCTTATGCTGTGTCGGCGGGGAGGTGGCTCAGGCAGGAAAGTTCAAGGCCCATACCGGGGCGTTGATGGACGGCCGTGCTCTTTGTGCTGATGCCCGTGCGCTCTGAAGGCATCTGTGCCACGATGCATTCACGTTTGGCTGTGGACACACAGACATGATGGACCGCAAATGAAATGTTGAGGGGAGATATAGCGCACATCGGTGGGCGGTATCACCCTTTGCCTCTGTGCGCCCGTTCACTTTTCCCAAACATCCCTGTGTTCTGTCACCCTGAGGCATGTGGTGGAGTGCCAGGGAACAAACACCTGCAGCAGCATTGGGCCCTCTGTATAGTCCATGATACCTGGCGAAGTGAGGAGAGTGCGGCAAGGTGAGGCAAGTCAAGGCAAAAGAGTCTCAGAGTGGTTTTGGCGTGAAGTCCTTGAGGCTCCTCGTAGGAACCTTGTGGTGGTGAGTGGAACTTCTTTGCAGAAACCTAGATGTTTGGCCACGGGGACTTGTGCACTGAGACTACACCCTCACCTTCTTGGCTCTTGCAGGGGAACCCCAGATCTGATGCCATGATCCTTAGCTCCATTTGCAGCCCCGTGGGTCGCCTCTGGCCACTCCTGACTGCTGACATGATTGAGATCGGTGGCTGCCCCGCAGTGGAGCCTGCGACTTTGAACGTGCAGCCTTTGAGCAGGTGGATTGATGATGACTCCCATAAATGCACTGCTTGGAACTCTGAACAAATGAATGGGTCTCAGGTTTCTCCGCGGTCATGTCACTGACGGGCCTGGGGGCGAAAATACAAGGCGCCAGGGCAAGTAACCCAGTTGCTGCAAGGGTTTGCCCTGCCAGTTTGGGCATTGGAATATCTCCAATGCCAATAGCTTTCTGTGTGATCCAAGGGCATCGCCTCTGGCTCGACAAGGTTCCTGGTAGAAACCTTGTGGGGGTAAACGGAACTTCTTTGAAGAAACCTAGAAGTTTGGCCACGGGGACTTGTGCCGCGAGACTACACCGTCACATTCTGGGCTCTTCCTGGGGCACCCGAGCTCCGATGCCCTGAGACGTGGGTGCACTTCCTGCCCCGTGGCTCGAGTCTGGCCGCTCCCTACTGCTGAGAGGATTGAGCTTGCTGACAGTCCGCGACTTTGCACGTCCAGCCTTTGAGCAGGAGCGTGGATCAGTGAGGACTCCCATAAATGCATTCCTTGGAAATCTAAACAGAATGAATGAGCAATACCTACCGTCTTCTCATCCTAACTGAGGTCCAGCACGTGGCTCCCAAAGGAAAATTAGGGAGAGGTCCATGTTGCATTTGCTACTGTGGGCGTGCGCAGCAACATTGTTCAAGTGGAGGGTGGCGGGCTTCTCGTGCAGAAAGAGCCATGTGGAAAGGAGCCTGGGATGTCCATCTACGTGGGAAGGCTAAGGACAACTTGACGTCTCTGGGCACCTGAGTCTAGCCAGAACTGCTATCCCCTGCCGCGGTCAGCGTGCGGGTGCGAAAGGAAGCGTGAGCCACTGGTACTCCTCTGGCTTGCCATTGAGATCTACAGGCCACCCTCAAGCTCAGGTCGTTGCCTTGTTCCCGCAAGGAAACAGAAGTCTCTGCACTCAGGGTCAGAGAAGGAGTCCTGGCCAGGCCAGGCGTCTATGTCATGTTCAGCTTGGGAGGTGGGATATAGTTTAGGTTTGCCCTGATGGTCGGGGGAAATCAAATGGGCCACTGTCCCCGGGATTTGGGCGACGCTGATGGCGCCTCCTTGGGTTGTGTCCTGCTTGTGTGTTGTGTGTGGAGAGTTTGGAAAGTGCCTTAGGCAAATCCAGGGGATATCAAGCTACTTAGGTGAGGGGTGGATTCGTTTGGATCCTGGTGGAGAGAGCAAGGCAAGGCGAGCGGGAAATACACGGGAGAGTGTTGGCTGAGCCCACAGGCTTACTGTTGGGTGGATAGATCGGTATGGGTGGAGATGTCGGTGGACATAGGGTTCCCGGAACTCTTTTGGGATATCTTCAGGAGCATTTGGAGCCCCGTGTAGGGAAGGAATACAGGTGCACATTCGTGGACCATCCCAACCTTTTCCTCTCCTTTCTCAATGTGCTTCACGGCGGGTCCTTGTTCCAGCGAATGGTGCCTTCACGGCACAGTATGGGGTCTTCTCACTGGGACCGATTTGGAGCCGTTGGGATGTTTTGTCCCTGTGTGGCCTCATTGCCCCTATGTTGAGGATGTTAAGGCGTTCCTTAGGACAGCCCAGCGTCATTGCTATACCAGGTCGGCATAGCATTCCCTGAGGTTTGGAGCTCTTCCCGGAGGTCTTTGGGCCCAACCATGCAGAAAGAAGGGAGTCGGCCGCCAAGGCAACGCTACAGGTTTAAGGGCTAGAGTGAATGTGTGCTGCAGGGGTCATTTTGTCCTGCCACCTTCTGGTGCTGCGAGCCTGTGATCTCCAGCATGCATGGCTTCAAGCCAGAGAAGCCATGCCGGTTCAAGGGTCCAGGATGTTGGGTGCGTTCTCTCATTGCACGGCTGTGGGTGACACGTTGGTTCTGGAGGACCTGGGTCTCATGGTTTCTCCAAGGTCTTGTCCTTGAAGGGAAGAATGCGAATGTGCAAGGTGCTACGATAAGTTACCCAGTTGCTGCAAGTGTTTGGCCCGCCATTTGGGGCATTGGAATGGCTCCCTTGCCATTAGCTTTGGTTGCGGTCCTAGGGAAGTTCCTCTGGCTTGGCAGGAGACCAGGAAGTATGCCTGCTGGTGAGTCTCCCTTGATCAGTCCAGGGGTTCTTCAGGTGCCCTTTGTCACGGGTCCCTACGAGCCGCTTTCGATGGAGGTCGTCTTATTCAGCCAAGGGCCCTTCCCTTATGGAAGATCTCTCCCCTTGAGGGCGTGTCCACTGTGTTTAATCATAAGGGCCAAACGCGTCTTTGTTCCCATAGAGGGCACTTGCTCTTAGGCTGAGGGGGCACAGTTGTCCTGAGGGTGTCTCAGGGGATCAGGAAGACATCCTTTTGCTGTGATGGAGGGCAGATTGCTCAGGAGAGGAATTTCAGGGCCCGAGACCAGGGGGTTGTTGGTCGGTGGCACTCTTTGTCCTGATGGCCGCACGCTCTGAAGGCGCCAGTGCCACGATGCTTTCACGTTTGCCTGCGGACACACAGGCAAGATGGACAGTAAATGAAATGTTGAGGAGAGATAGAACACACAATGCTGGGTGGTATCGCCCTTTCCCTCGGTGCGCCTGTGCACCCTCCTCAAGCATGCGTGTGTTCTCTCACCCCGAGCCAGGTGGAATGCCAGGGAAGGAATGCCAGCAGCAGCCTGGGGCCATCCGTATAATCCCTGATACCCGTTGAAGTGAGGACGGTGTGGCAAGGCGAGGCCAGCCGAAGGAGTCTCAGAGGGGTGTTGGCGTGCATTCCATGAGGATCCTGCTTTAACCCTTGTTGCGGTAAGCGACACTTCTTTGCTAAACCTAAAGGTTTGGCGATGGGAACGTGTGCACCGGGGCTACACCCTCACCTTCTGGTCTTTTCTCGGGGAACACGAGCTTTGATGCCCTGAGAACTGGCTGCATTTCCTGACCCGTGGCTCGGCTCTGCTGGCCACTTCCGTACGCTGATATGATTCAGCTCGCTGGCCGTCCCATGGTGGAATCTGCAACTTTGCATGTCCACCGTTTGAGCATGTGCTTGGATCGATGATGACTCCCACAAATGCATTCCTTGGAAATCTGAACAAAATGAGTGAGAAATCCCTACCGTCTCCTCATTGGAACTGAGGTCCAGCACGTGGCTCCCCAAAGGAAAGTAGGGAGAGGTTCACGTTGCATTTGCGGCCGTGGGTGTCTACAGCCACGTTGTTCAAGTTGAGGGTTGTGGTCATCTCCTGGGGAGAAGAGCCATTGGGAAAGGAGCCTGGGATGCCAATCCAGGTGGGAAGGCTTGGGACAGCGTGCCGTCTCTGGGTTCCTTGGTCTAGCCAGGACTGCTGTCCCCTGCCACGGTTCAGCATGCAGGTAGGAGAGGAAGCGTGAGCCATTGCTCGTCCTGCCACCTGCACTTGAGTTCTACAGGCTGCCCCCACCTGCTGGTCATTGCCTTGTGGCCTCAAAGAAACAGAAGTCTGTAGGCTCAGGGTCAGAACAGGATTCCAGGCCTAGGGCAGGCTTCTTTGTCATGTTCTGCTTGGGAGACCAGATGCAGTTTAGGTTTCTCCTGCTGAGGGGAGAAATCAAATGGGCCACTGTTCCTGGGAGTTTGGCCAATCTGATGGCTCCTCCTCGGGTTGTGTCCTGCTTGTGTGTGCTGTGTGAAGGGGCTGGAAAATGCCTTAGTCAAACTTGGTCACGGCAAGCTTCTTTGGTGAGGGGTGGCTCTGGCATCTTGCCGTGACACGTTGGGATCCCGGTGGAGAGAGAGTAAGGCAAGGCGAGTGAAAGAGACACGTGAGATGGCTGGCTAAGCCCACAGGTTTACTGGTGGGTGGATAGATCGACGGTGGCCATGGGGTTCCCGGAACACATTTGGGATTCCCTCAGGAGCATCTGGAGGCACGTGTAGGGAGGGAATACGGGAGCACATTTGTGGACGGTCCCGCCTCTTTCCTCTCCTTGGTCGATTTGCTTCATGGCGGGTTCTTGTGCCAGCGAATGGTTGCCTTCATGGCACAGTATGGTGTCTCCTCATGGGGGCCGATTTGGAGGCCTTGGGGTGTTTTGTCCCTGTCTGACCACGTTCCCCCTGTGTTGAAGATGTGAAGGTGTTCCTGAGGACAGCCAGGCATCGTTTCTATACCCGGCCCACACAGCGTTCCCTGAGGATTGGAGCTCTACCCGGAGGTCATTGGGTGCAACCGTGCAGAAACAAGGGAGTTGGCTGCCAAGGAAAGGCTGCAGGTTTAAGGGCAGGAGAGGATGTGTGGTGTGGGTGTCATTTTTCCTGCCACCCGCTGGTGCATCGAGACTGTGGTATCCGGTGAGCCTGGCCACAGGCTAGACAAGTCATACCGGTTCAAGTGTCTAGGCTGTTGTCTGGGTTCTGTCGTTGCATGGCTGTGGGTAACAAGTTGCTTGTAGAGGACCTGGGCCTCAGGGATTCCCCAATGTCACGTCACTGATGGGCCCAGAGTGTGAAAGTACCAGACACCACTGCAAGTTACACAATTGCTGCAAGGGTTTGCCCCGCCACGTTGGGTGTCGGAATGGTTCCGATGCCATTAGCTTTGTGTGTGGGCCAAGGGTAGGTTGCCAGTCTTGGCAGCAGGCCAGGAAGTCTGGCTGCAGGTGAATCTCCATTGTTCAGTCCAGGAGTTCCTCTGGTGCGTTTTGTCACCGGTCCCTACAAGCTGCTTTTGTTGGAGGTCGTCCCATTTGGCCAAGGGCCGTTCCCTTGTGGAAGATCTCAGGGACCACATTTCCCCTTGCGGGTGAATCCATTGTGTGGAAGCGTATGCGCCAGGAGTGGTTTGGTTCCCCAGAGGGCAGTGGCTTTTACGCTGAGTAATCCCAGTTCCCCTGAGGGTGTCTCAGCAGTTCAGGATGACATCCTTATGCTGTGTCGGCGGGGAGGTGGCTCAGGCAGGAAAGTTCAAGGCCCATACCGGGGCGTTGATGGACGGCCGTGCTCTTTGTGCTGATGCCCGTGCGCTCTGAAGGCATCTGTGCCACGATGCATTCACGTTTGGCTGTGGACACACAGACATGATGGACCGCAAATGAAATGTTGAGGGGAGATATAGCGCACATCGGTGGGCGGTATCACCCTTTGCCTCTGTGCGCCCGTTCACTTTTCTCAAACATCCCTGTGTTCTGTCACCCTGAGGCATGTGGTGGAGTGCCAGGGAACAAACACCTGCAGCAGCATTGGGCCCTCTGTATAGTCCATGATACCTGGCGAAGTGAGGAGAGTGTGGCAAGGTGAGGCAAGTCAAAGCAAAAGAGTCTCAGAGTGGTTTGGGCGTGAAGTCCTTGAGGCTCCTCGTAGGAACCTTGTGGTGGTGAGTGGAACTTCTTTGCAGAAACCTAGATGTTTGGCCACGGGGACTTGTGCACTGAGACTACACCCTCACCTTCTTGGCTCTTGCAGGGGAACCCCAGATCTGATGCCATGATCCTTAGCTCCATTTGCAGCCCCGTGGGTTGCCTCTGGCCACTCCTGACTGCTGACATGATTGAGATCGGTGGCTGCCCCGCGCTGCAGCCTGCGACTTTGAACGTGCAGCCTTTGAGCAGGTGGATTGATGATGACTCCCATAAATGCACTGCTTGGAACTCTGAACAAATGAATGGGTCTCAGGTTTCTCCGCGGTCATGTCACTGACGGGCCTGGGGGCGAAAATACAAGGCGCCAGGGCAAGTAACCCAGTTGCTGCAAGGGTTTGCCCTGCCAGTTTGGGCATTGGAATATCTCCAATGCCAATAGCTTTCTGTGTGATCCAAGGGCATCGCCTCTGGCTCGACAAGGTTCCTGGTAGAAACCTTGTGGGGGTAAACGGAACTTCTTTGAAGAAACCTAGAAGTTTGGCCACGGGGACTTGTGCCACGAGACTACACCGTCACATTCTGGGCTCTTCCTGGGGCACCCGAGCTCCGATGCCCTGAGACGTGGGTGCACTTCCTGCCCCGTGGCTCGAGTCTGGCCGCTCCCTACTGCTGAGAGGATTGAGCTTGCTGACAGTCCGCGACTTTGCACGTCCAGCCTTTCAGCAGGAGCGTGGATCAGTGAGGACTCCCATAAGTGCATTCCTTGGAAATCTAAACAAAATGAATGAGCAATACCTACCGTCTTCTCATCCTAACTGAGGTCCAGCACGTGGCTCCCAAAGGAAAATTAGGGAGAGGTCCATGTTGCATTTGCTACTGTGGGCGTGCGCAGCAACATTGTTCAAGTGGAGGGTGGAGGGCTTCTCGTGCAGAAAGAACCATGTGGAAAGGAGCCTGGGATGTCCATCTACGTGGGAAGGCTAAGGACAACTTGACGTCTCTGGGCACCTGAGTCTAGCCAGAACTGCTATCCCCTGCCGCGGTCAGCGTGCGGGTGCGAAAGGAAGCGTGAGCCACTGGTACTCCTCTGGCTTGCCATTGAGATCTACAGGCCACCCTCAAGCTCAGGTCGTTGCCTTGTTCCCGCAAGGAAACAGAAGTCTCTGCACTCAGGGTCAGAGAAGGAGTCCTGGCCAGGCCAGGCGTCTATGTCATGTTCAGCTTGGGAGGTGGGATATAGTTTAGGTTTGCCCTGATGGTCGGGGGAAATCAAATGGGCCACTGTCCCCGGGATTTGGGCGACACTGATGGCGCCTCCTTGGGTTGTGTCCTGCTTGTGTGTTGTGTGTGGAGAGTTTGGAAAGTGCCTTAGGCAAATCCAGGGGATATCAAGCTACTTAGGTGAGGGGTGGATTCGTTTGGATCCTGGTGGAGAGAGCAAGGCAAGGCGAGCGGGAAATACACGGGAGAGTGTTGGCTAAGCCCACAGGCTTACTGTTGGGTGGATAGATCGGTATGGGTGGAGATGTCGGTGGACATAGGGTTCCCGGAACTCTTTTGGGATATCTTCAGGGGCATTTGGAGCCCCGTGTAGGGAAGGAATACAGGTGCACATTCGTGGACCATCCCAACCTTTTCCTCTCCTTTCTCAATGTGCTTCACGGCGGGTCCTTGTTCCAGCGAATGGTGCCTTCACGGCACAGTATGGTGTCTTCTCACTGGGACCGATTTGGAGCCGTTGGGATGTTTTGTCCCTGTGTGGCCTCATTGCCCCTATGTTGAGGATGTTAAGGTGTTCCTTAGGACAGCCCAGCGTCATTGCTATACCAGGTCGGCATAGCATTCCCTGAGGTTTGGAGCTCTTCCCGGAGGTCTTTGGGCCCAACCATGCAGAAAGAAGGGAGTCGGCCGCCAAGGCAACGCTACAGGTTTAAGGGCTGGAGTGAATGTGTGCTGCAGGGGTCATTTTGTCCTGCCACCTTCTGGTGCTGCGAGCCTGTGATCTCCAGCATGCATGGCTTCAAGCCAGAGAAGCCATGCCGGTTCAAGGGTCCAGGATGTTGGGTGCGTTCTCTCATTGCACGGCTGTGGGTGACACGTTGGTTCTGGAGGACCTGGGTCTCATGGTTTCTCCAAGGTCTTGTCCTTGAAGGGAAGAATGCGAATGTGCAAGGTGCTACGATAAGTTACCCAGTTGCTGCAAGTGTTTGGCCCGCCATTTTGGGCATTGGAATGGCTCCCTTGCCATTAGCTTTGGTTGCGGTCCTAGGGAAGTTCCTCTGGCTTGGCAGGAGACCAGGAAGTATGCCTGCTGGTGAGTCTCCCTTGATCAGTCCAGGGGTTCTTCAGGTGCCCTTTGTCACGGGTCCCTACGAGCCGCTTTTGATGGAGGTCGTCTTATTCAGCCAAGGGCCCTTCCCTTATGGAAGATCTCTCCCCTTGAGGGCGTGTCCACTGTGTTTAATCATAAGGGCCAAACGCGTGTTTGTTCCCATAGAGGGCACTTGCTCTTAGGCTGAGGGGGCACAGTTGTCCTGAGGGTGTCTCAGGGGATCAGGAAGACATCCTTTTGCTGTGATGGAGGGCAGATTGCTCAGGAGAGGAATTTCAGGGCCCGAGACCAGGGGGTTGTTGGTCGGTGGCACTCTTTGTCCTGATGGCCGCACGCTCTGAAGGCGCCAGTGCCACGATGCTTTCACGTTTGCCTGCGGACACACAGGCAAGATGGACAGTAAATGAAATGTTGAGGAGAGATAGAACACACAATGCTGGGTGGTATCGCCCTTTCCCTCGGTGCGCCTGTGCACCCTCCTCAAGCATGCGTGTGTTCTCTCACCCCGAGCCAGGTGGAATGCCAGGGAAGGAATGCCAGCAGCAGCCTGGGGCCATCCGTATAATCCCTGATACCCGTTGAAGTGAGGACGGTGTGGCAAGGCGAGGCCAGCCGAAGGAGTCTCAGAGGGGTGTTGGCGTGCATTCCATGAGGATCCTGCTTTAACCCTTGTTGCGGTAAGCGACACTTCTTTGCTAAACCTAAAGGTTTGGCGATGGGAACGTGTGCACCGGGGCTACACCCTCACCTTCTGGTCTTTTCTCGGGGAACACGAGCTTTGATGCCCTGAGAACTGGCTGCATTTCCTGACCCGTGGCTCGGCTCTGCTGGCCACTTCCGTACGCTGATATGATTCAGCTCGCTGGCCGTCCCATGGTGGAATCTGCAACTTTGCATGTCCACCGTTTGAGCATGTGCTTGGATCGATGATGACTCCCACAAATGCATTCCTTGGAAATCTGAACAAAATGAGTGAGAAATCCCTACCGTCTCCTCGTTGGAACTGAGGTCCAGCACGTGGCTCCCCAAAGGAAAGTAGGGAGAGGTTCACATTGCATTTGCGGCCGTGGGTGTCTACAGCCACGTTGTTCAAGTTGAGGGTTGTGGTCATCTCCTGGGGAGAAGAGCCATTGGGAAAGGAGCCTGGGATGCCAATCCAGGTGGGAAGGCTTGGGACAGCGTGCCGTCTCTGGGTTCCTTGGTCTAGCCAGGACTGCTGTCCCCTGCCACGGTTCAGCATGCAGGTAGGAGAGGAAGCGTGAGCCATTGCTCGTCCTGCCACCTGCACTTGAGTTCTACAGGCTGCCCCCACCTGCTGGTCATTGCCTTGTGGCCTCAAAGAAACAGAAGTCTGTAGGCTCAGGGTCAGAACAGGATTCCAGGCCTAGGGCAGGCTTCTTTGTCATGTTCTGCT
Organism: Balaenoptera borealis; assembly: GCF_965194805.1. Taxonomy (NCBI): domain Eukaryota; kingdom Metazoa; phylum Chordata; class Mammalia; order Artiodactyla; family Balaenopteridae; genus Balaenoptera; species Balaenoptera borealis. The sequence continues at coordinate 129,640,887 of NC_138866.1, forward strand.
TGGGAGACCAGATGCAGTTTAGGTTTCTCCTGCTGAGGGGAGAAATCAAATGGGCCACTGTTCCTGGGAGTTTGGCCAATCTGATGGCTCCTCCTCGGGTTGTGTCCTGCTTGTGTGTGCTGTGTGAAGGGGCTGGAAAATGCCTTAGTCAAACTTGGTCACGGCAAGCTTCTTTGGTGAGGGGTGGCTCTGGCATCTTGCCGTGACACGTTGGGATCCCGGTGGAGAGAGAGTAAGGCAAGGCGAGTGAAAGAGACACGTGAGATGGCTGGCTAAGCCCACAGGTTTACTGGTGGGTGGATAGATCGACGGTGGCCATGGGGTTCCCGGAACACATTTGGGATTCCCTCAGGAGCATCTGGAGGCACGTGTAGGGAGGGAATATGGGAGCCCATTTGTGGATGGTCCCGCCTCTTTCCTCTCCTTGGTCGATTTGCTTCATGGCGGGTTCTTGTGCCAGCGAATGGTTGCCTTCATGGCACAGTATGGTGTCTCCTCATGGGGGCCGATTTGGAGGCCTTGGGGTGTTTTGTCCCTGTCTGACCACGTTCCCCCTGTGTTGAAGATGTGAAGGTGTTCCTGAGGACAGCCAGGCATCGTTTCTATACCCGGCCCACATAGCGTTCCCTGAGGATTGGAGCTCTACCCGGAGGTCATTGGGTGCAACCGTGCAGAAACAAGGGAGTTGGCTGCCAAGGAAAGGCTGCAGGTTTAAGGGCAGGAGAGGATGTGTGGTGTGGGTGTCATTTTTCCTGCCACCCGCTGGTGCGTCGAGACTGTGGTATCCGGTGAGCCTGGCCACAGGCTAGACAAGTCATACCGGTTCAAGTGTCTAGGCTGTTGTCTGGGTTCTGTCGTTGCATGGCTGTGGGTAACAAGTTGCTTGTAGAGGACCTGGGCCTCAGGGATTCCCCAATGTCACGTCACTGATGGGCCCAGAGGGTGAAAGTACCAGACACCACTGCAAGTTACACAATTGCTGCAAGGGTTTGCCCCGCCACGTTGGGTGTCGGAATGGTTCCGATGCCATTAGCTTTGTGTGTGGGCCAAGGGTAGGTTGCCAGTCTTGGCAGCAGGCCAGGAAGTCTGGCTGCAGGTGAATCTCCATTGTTCAGTCCAGGAGTTCCTCTGGTGCGTTTTGTCACCGGTCCCTACAAGCTGCTTTTGTTGGAGGTCGTCCCATTTGGCCAAGGGCCGTTCCCTTGTGGAAGATCTCAGGGACCACATTTCCCCTTGCGGGTGAATCCATTGTGTGGAAGCGTATGCGCCAGGAGTGGTTTGGTTCCCCAGAGGGCAGTGGCTTTTACGCTGAGTAATCCCAGTTCCCCTGAGGGTGTCTCAGCAGTTCAGGATGACATCCTTATGCTGTGTCGGCGGGGAGGTGGCTCAGGCAGGAAAGTTCAAGGCCCATACCGGGGCGTTGATGGACGGCCGTGCTCTTTGTGCTGATGCCCGTGCGCTCTGAAGGCATCTGTGCCACGATGCATTCACGTTTGTCTGTGGACACACAGACATGATGGACCGCAAATGAAATGTTGAGGGGAGATATAGCGCACATCGGTGGGCGGTATCACCCTTTGCCTCTGTGCGCCCGTTCACTTTTCTCAAACATCCCTGTGTTCTGTCACCCTGAGGCATGTGGTGGAGTGCCAGGGAACAAACACCTGCAGCAGCATTGGGCCCTCTGTATAGTCCATGATACCTGGCGAAGTGAGGAGAGTGCGGCAAGGTGAGGCAAGTCAAAGCAAAAGAGTCTCAGAGTGGTTTGGGCGTGAAGTCCTTGAGGCTCCTCGTAGGAACCTTGTGGTGGTGAGTGGAACTTCTTTGCAGAAACCTAGATGTTTGGCCACGGGGACTTGTGCACTGAGACTACACCCTCACCTTCTTGGCTCTTGCAGGGGAACCCCAGATCTGATGCCATGATCCTTAGCTCCATTTGCAGCCCCGTGGGTCGCCTCTGGCCACTCCTGACTGCTGACATGATTGAGATCGGTGGCTGCCCCGCGCTGGAGCCTGCGACTTTGAACGTGCAGCCTTTGAGCAGGTGGATTGATGATGACTCCCATAAATGCACTGCTTGGAACTCTGAACAAATGAATGGGTCTCAGGTTTCTCCGCGGTCATGTCACTGACGGGCCTGGGGGCGAAAATACAAGGCGCCAGGGCAAGTAACCCAGTTGCTGCAAGGGTTTGCCCTGCCAGTTTGGGCATTGGAATATCTCCAATGCCAATAGCTTTCTGTGTGATCCAAGGGCATCGCCTCTGGCTCGACAAGGTTCCTGGTAGAAACCTTGTGGGGGTAAACGGAACTTCTTTGAAGAAACCTAGAAGTTTGGCCACGGGGACTTGTGCCGCGAGACTACACCGTCACATTCTGGGCTCTTCCTGGGGCACCCGAGCTCCGATGCCCTGAGACGTGGGTGCACTTCCTGCCCCGTGGCTCGAGTCTGGCCGCTCCCTACTGCTGAGAGGATTGAGCTTGCTGACAGTCCGCGACTTTGCACGTCCAGCCTTTGAGCAGGAGCGTGGATCAGTGAGGACTCCCATAAATGCATTCCTTGGAAATCTAAACAGAATGAATGAGCAATACCTACCGTCTTCTCATCCTAACTGAGGTCCAGCACGTGGCTCCCAAAGGAAAATTAGGGAGAGGTCCATGTTGCATTTGCTACTGTGGGCGTGCGCAGCAACATTGTTCAAGTGGAGGGTGGCAGGCTTCTCGTGCAGAAAGAGCCATGTGGAAAGGAGCCTGGGATGTCCATCTACGTGGGAAGGCTAAGGACAACTTGACGTCTCTGGGCACCTGAGTCTAGCCAGAACTGCTATCCCCTGCCGCGGTCAGCGTGCGGGTGCGAAAGGAAGCGTGAGCCACTGGTACTCCTCTGGCTTGCCATTGAGATCTACAGGCCACCCTCAAGCTCAGGTCGTTGCCTTGTTCCCGCAAGGAAACAGAAGTCTCTGCACTCAGGGTCAGAGAAGGAGTCCTGGCCAGGCCAGGCGTCTATGTCATGTTCAGCTTGGGAGGTGGGATATAGTTTAGGTTTGCCCTGATGGTCGGGGGAAATCAAATGGGCCACTGTCCCCGGGATTTGGGCGACACTGATGGCGCCTCCTTGGGTTGTGTCCTGCTTGTGTGTTGTGTGTGGAGAGTTTGGAAAGTGCCTTAGGCAAATCCAGGGGATATCAAGCTACTTAGGTGAGGGGTGGATTCGTTTGGATCCTGGTGGAGAGAGCAAGGCAAGGCGAGCGGGAAATACACGGGAGAGTGTTGGCTAAGCCCACAGGCTTACTGTTGGGTGGATAGATCGGTATGGGTGGAGATGTCGGTGGACATAGGGTTCCCGGAACTCTTTTGGGATATCTTCAGGAGCATTTGGAGCCCCGTGTAGGGAAGGAATACAGGTGCACATTCGTGGACCATCCCAACCTTTTCCTCTCCTTTCTCAATGTGCTTCACGGCGGGTCCTTGTTCCAGCGAATGGTGCCTTCACGGCACAGTATGGTGTCTTCTCACTGGGACCGATTTGGAGCCGTTGGGATGTTTTGTCCCTGTGTGGCCTCATTGCCCCTATGTTGAGGATGTTAAGGTGTTCCTTAGGACAGCCCAGCGTCATTGCTATACCAGGTCGGCATAGCATTCCCTGAGGTTTGGAGCTCTTCCCGGAGGTCTTTGGGCCCAACCATGCAGAAAGAAGGGAGTCGGCCGCCAAGGCAACGCTACAGGTTTAAGGGCTGGAGTGAATGTGTGCTGCAGGGGTCATTTTGTCCTGCCACCTTCTGGTGCTGCGAGCCTGTGATCTCCAGCATGCATGGCTTCAAGCCAGAGAAGCCATGCCGGTTCAAGGGTCCAGGATGTTGGGTGCGTTCTCTCATTGCACGGCTGTGGGTGACACGTTGGTTCTGGAGGACCTGGGTCTCATGGTTTCTCCAAGGTCTTGTCCTTGAAGGGAAGAATGCGAATGTGCAAGGTGCTACGATAAGTTACCCAGTTGCTGCAAGTGTTTGGCCCGCCATTTTGGGCATTGGAATGGCTCCCTTGCCATTAGCTTTGGTTGCGGTCCTAGGGAAGTTCCTCTGGCTTGGCAGGAGACCAGGAAGTATGCCTGCTGGTGAGTCTCCCTTGATCAGTCCAGGGGTTCTTCAGGTGCCCTTTGTCACGGGTCCCTACGAGCCGCTTTTGATGGAGGTCGTCTTATTCAGCCAAGGGCCCTTCCCTTATGGAAGATCTCTCCCCTTGAGGGCGTGTCCACTGTGTTTAATCATAAGGGCCAAACGCGTGTTTGTTCCCATAGAGGGCACTTGCTCTTAGGCTGAGGGGGCACAGTTGTCCTGAGGGTGTCTCAGGGGATCAGGAAGACATCCTTTTGCTGTGATGGAGGGCAGATTGCTCAGGAGAGGAATTTCAGGGCCCGAGACCAGGGGGTTGTTGGTCGGTGGCACTCTTTGTCCTGATGGCCGCACGCTCTGAAGGCGCCAGTGCCACGATGCTTTCACGTTTGCCTGCGGACACACAGGCAAGATGGACAGTAAATGAAATGTTGAGGAGAGATAGAACACACAATGCTGGGTGGTATCGCCCTTTCCCTCGGTGCGCCTGTGCACCCTCCTCAAGCATGCGTGTGTTCTCTCACCCCGAGCCAGGTGGAATGCCAGGGAAGGAATGCCAGCAGCAGCCTGGGGCCATCCGTATAATCCCTGATACCCGTTGAAGTGAGGACGGTGTGGCAAGGCGAGGCCAGCCGAAGGAGTCTCAGAGGGGTGTTGGCGTGCATTCCATGAGGATCCTGCTTTAACCCTTGTTGCGGTAAGCGACACTTCTTTGCTAAACCTAAAGGTTTGGCGATGGGAACGTGTGCACCGGGGCTACACCCTCACCTTCTGGTCTTTTCTCGGGGAACACGAGCTTTGATGCCCTGAGAACTGGCTGCATTTCCTGACCCGTGGCTCGGCTCTGCTGGCCACTTCCGTACGCTGATATGATTCAGCTCGCTGGCCGTCCCATGGTGGAATCTGCAACTTTGCATGTCCACCGTTTGAGCATGTGCTTGGATCGATGATGACTCCCACAAATGCATTCCTTGGAAATCTGAACAAAATGAGTGAGAAATCCCTACCGTCTCCTCGTTGGAACTGAGGTCCAGCACGTGGCTCCCAAAAGGAAAGTAGGGAGAGGTTCACGTTGCATTTGCGGCCGTGGGTGTCTACAGCCACGTTGTTCAAGTTGAGGGTTGTGGTCATCTCCTGGGGAGAAGAGCCATTGGGAAAGGAGCCTGGGATGCCAATCCAGGTGGGAAGGCTTGGGACAGCGTGCCGTCTCTGGGTTCCTTGGTCTAGCCAGGACTGCTGTCCCCTGCCACGGTTCAGCATGCAGGTAGGAGAGGAAGCGTGAGCCATTGCTCGTCCTGCCACCTGCACTTGAGTTCTACAGGCTGCCCCCACCTGCTGGTCATTGCCTTGTGGCCTCAAAGAAACAGAAGTCTGTAGGCTCAGGGTCAGAACAGGATTCCAGGCCTAGGGCAGGCTTCTTTGTCATGTTCTGCTTGGGAGACCAGATGCAGTTTAGGTTTCTCCTGCTGAGGGGAGAAATCAAATGGGCCACTGTTCCTGGGAGTTTGGCCAATCTGATGGCTCCTCCTCGGGTTGTGTCCTGCTTGTGTGTGCTGTGTGAAGGGGCTGGAAAATGCCTTAGTCAAACTTGGTCACGGCAAGCTTCTTTGGTGAGGGGTGGCTCTGGCATCTTGCCGTGACACGTTGGGATCCCGGTGGAGAGAGAGTAAGGCAAGGCGAGTGAAAGAGACACGTGAGATGGCTGGCTAAGCCCACAGGTTTACTGGTGGGTGGATAGATCGACGGTGGCCATGGGGTTCCCGGAACACATTTGGGATTCCCTCAGGAGCATCTGGAGGCACGTGTAGGGAGGGTATACGGGAGCACATTTGTGGACGGTCCCGCCTCTTTCCTCTCCTTGGTCGATTTGCTTCATGGCGGGTTCTTGTGCCAGCGAATGGTTGCCTTCATGGCACAGTATGGTGTCTCCTCATGGGGGCCGATTTGGAGGCCTTGGGGTGTTTTGTCCCTGTCTGACCACGTTCCCCCTGTGTTGAAGATGTGAAGGTGTTCCTGAGGACAGCCAGGCATCGTTTCTATACCCGGCCCACACAGCGTTCCCTGAGGATTGGAGCTCTACCCGGAGGTCATTGGGTGCAACCGTGCAGAAACAAGGGAGTTGGCTGCCAAGGAAAGGCTGCAGGTTTAAGGGCAGGAGAGGATGTGTGGTGTGGGTGTCATTTTTCCTGCCACCCGCTGGTGCGTCGAGACTGTGGTATCCGGTGAGCCTGGCCACAGGCTAGACAAGTCATACCGGTTCAAGTGTCTAGGCTGTTGTCTGGGTTCTGTCGTTGCATGGCTGTGGGTAACAAGTTGCTTGTAGAGGACCTGGGCCTCAGGGATTCCCCAATGTCACGTCACTGATGGGCCCAGAGGGTGAAAGTACCAGACACCACTGCAAGTTACACAATTGCTGCAAGGGTTTGCCCCGCCACGTTGGGTGTCGGAATGGTGCCGATGCCATTAGCTTTGTGTGTGGGCCAAGGGTAGGTTGCCAGTCTTGGCAGCAGGCCAGGAAGTCTGGCTGCAGGTGAATCTCCATTGTTCAGTCCAGGAGTTCCTCTGGTGCGTTTTGTCACCGGTCCCTACAAGCTGCTTTTGTTGGAGGTCGTCCCATTTGGCCAAGGGCCGTTCCCTTGTGGAAGATCTCAGGGACCACATTTCCCCTTGCGGGTGAATCCATTGTGTGGAAGCGTATGCGCCAGGAGTGGTTTGGTTCCCCAGAGGGCAGTGGCTTTTACGCTGAGTAATCCCAGTTCCCCTGAGGGTGTCTCAGCAGTTCAGGATGACATCCTTATGCTGTGTCGGCGGGGAGGTGGCTCAGGCAGGAAAGTTCAAGGCCCATACCGGGGCGTTGATGGACGGCCGTGCTCTTTGTGCTGATGCCCGTGCGCTCTGAAGGCATCTGTGCCACGATGCATTCACGTTTGGCTGTGGACACACAGACATGATGGACCGCAAATGAAATGTTGAGGGGAGATATAGCGCACATCGGTGGGCGGTATCACCCTTTGCCTCTGTGCGCCCGTTCACTTTTCTCAAACATCCCTGTGTTCTGTCACCCTGAGGCATGTGGTGGAGTGCCAGGGAACAAACACCTGCAGCAGCATTGGGCCCTCTGTATAGTCCATGATACCTGGCGAAGTGAGGAGAGTGCGGCAAGGTGAGGCAAGTCAAAGCAAAAGAGTCTCAGAGTGGTTTTGGCGTGAAGTCCTTGAGGCTCCTCGTAGGAACCTTGTGGTGGTGAGTGGAACTTCTTTGCAGAAACCTAGATGTTTGGCCACGGGGACTTGTGCACTGAGACTACACCCTCACCTTCTTGGCTCTTGCAGGGGAACCCCAGATCTGATGCCATGATCCTTAGCTCCATTTGCAGCCGCGTGGGTCGCCTCTGGCCACTCCTGACTGCTGACATGATTGAGATCGGTGGCTGCCCCGCGCTGGAGCCTGCGACTTTGAACGTGCAGCCTTTGAGCAGGTGGATTGATGATGACTCCCATAAATGCACTGCTTGGAACTCTGAACAAATGAATAGGTCTCAGGTTTCTCCGCGGTCATGTCACTGACGGGCCTGGGGGCGAAAATACAAGGCGCCAGGGCAAGTAACCCAGTTGCTGCAAGGGTTTGCCCTGCCAGTTTGGGCATTGGAATATCTCCAATGCCAATAGCTTTCTGTGTGATCCAAGGGCATCGCCTCTGGCTCGACAAGGTTCCTGGTAGAAACCTTGTGGGGGTAAACGGAACTTCTTTGAAGAAACCTAGAAGTTTGGCCACGGGGACTTGTGCCGCGAGACTACACCGTCACATTCTGGGCTCTTCCTGGGGCACCCGAGCTCCGATGCCCTGAGACGTGGGTGCACTTCCTGCCCCGTGGCTCGAGTCTGGCCGCTCCCTACTGCTGAGAGGATTGAGCTTGCTGACAGTCCGCGACTTTGCACGTCCAGCCTTTGAGCAGGAGCGTGGATCAGTGAGGACTCCCATAAATGCATTCCTTGGAAATCTAAACAGAATGAATGAGCAATACCTACCGTCTTCTCATCCTAACTGAGGTCCAGCACGTGGCTCCCAAAGGAAAATTAGGGAGAGGTCCATGTTGCATTTGCTACTGTGGGCGTGCGCAGCAACATTGTTCAAGTGGAGGGTGGCGGGCTTCTCGTGCAGAAAGAGCCATGTGGAAAGGAGCCTGGGATGTCCATCTACGTGGGAAGGCTAAGGACAACTTGACGTCTCTGGGCACCTGAGTCTAGCCAGAACTGCTATCCCCTGCCGCGGTCAGCGTGCGGGTGCGAAAGGAAGCGTGAGCCACTGGTACTCCTCTGGCTTGCCATTGAGATCTACAGGCCACCCTCAAGCTCAGGTCGTTGCCTTGTTCCCGCAAGGAAACAGAAGTCTCTGCACTCAGGGTCAGAGAAGGAGTCCTGGCCAGGCCAGGCGTCTATGTCATGTTCAGCTTGGGAGGTGGGATATAGTTTAGGTTTGCCCTGATGGTCGGGGGAAATCAAATGGGCCACTGTCCCCGGGATTTGGGCGACGCTGATGGCGCCTCCTTGGGTTGTGTCCTGCTTGTGTGTTGTGTGTGGAGAGTTTGGAAAGTGCCTTAGGCAAATCCAGGGGATATCAAGCTACTTAGGTGAGGGGTGGATTCGTTTGGATCCTGGTGGAGAGAGCAAGGCAAGGCGAGCGGGAAATACACGGGAGAGTGTTGGCTGAGCCCACAGGCTTACTGTTGGGTGGATAGATCGGTATGGGTGGAGATGTCGGTGGACATAGGGTTCCCGGAACTCTTTTGGGATATCTTCAGGAGCATTTGGAGCCCCGTGTAGGGAAGGAATACAGGTGCACATTCGTGGACCATCCCAACCTTTTCCTCTCCTTTCTCAATGTGCTTCACGGCGGGTCCTTGTTCCAGCGAATGGTGCCTTCACGGCACAGTATGGGGTCTTCTCACTGGGACCGATTTGGAGCCGTTGGGATGTTTTGTCCCTGTGTGGCCTCATTGCCCCTATGTTGAGGATGTTAAGGTGTTCCTTAGGACAGCCCAGCGTCATTGCTATACCAGGTCGGCATAGCATTCCCTGAGGTTTGGAGCTCTTCCCGGAGGTCTTTGGGCCCAACCATGCAGAAAGAAGGGAGTCGGCCGCCAAGGCAACGCTACAGGTTTAAGGGCTAGAGTGAATGTGTGCTGCAGGGGTCATTTTGTCCTGCCACCTTCTGGTGCTGCGAGCCTGTGATCTCCAGCATGCATGGCTTCAAGCCAGAGAAGCCATGCCGGTTCAAGGGTCCAGGATGTTGGGTGCGTTCTCTCATTGCACGGCTGTGGGTGACACGTTGGTTCTGGAGGACCTGGGTCTCATGGTTTCTCCAAGGTCTTGTCCTTGAAGGGAAGAATGCGAATGTGCAAGGTGCTACGATAAGTTACCCAGTTGCTGCAAGTGTTTGGCCCGCCATTTTGGGCATTGGAATGGCTCCCTTGCCATTAGCTTTGGTTGCGGTCCTAGGGAAGTTCCTCTGGCTTGGCAGGAGACCAGGAAGTATGCCTGCTGGTGAGTCTCCCTTGATCAGTCCAGGGGTTCTTCAGGTGCCCTTTGTCACGGGTCCCTACGAGCCGCTTTTGATGGAGGTCGTCTTATTCAGCCAAGGGCCCTTCCCTTATGGAAGATCTCTCCCCTTGAGGGCGTGTCCACTGTGTTTAATCATAAGGGCCAAACGCGTGTTTGTTCCCATAGAGGGCACTTGCTCTTAGGCTGAGGGGGCACAGTTGTCCTGAGGGTGTCTCAGGGGATCAGGAAGACATCCTTTTGCTGTGATGGAGGGCAGATTGCTCAGGAGAGGAATTTCAGGGCCCGAGACCAGGGGGTTGTTGGTCGGTGGCACTCTTTGTCCTGATGGCCGCACGCTCTGAAGGCGCCAGTGCCACGATGCTTTCACGTTTGCCTGCGGACACACAGGCAAGATGGACAGTAAATGAAATGTTGAGGAGAGATAGAACACACAATGCTGGGTGGTATCGCCCTTTCCCTCGGTGCGCCTGTGCACCCTCCTCAAGCATGCGTGTGTTCTCTCACCCCGAGCCAGGTGGAATGCCAGGGAAGGAATGCCAGCAGCAGCCTGGGGCCATCCGTATAATCCCTGATACCCGTTGAAGTGAGGACGGTGTGGCAAGGCGAGGCCAGCCGAAGGAGTCTCAGAGGGGTGTTGGCGTGCATTCCATGAGGATCCTGCTTTAACCCTTGTTGCGGTAAGCGACACTTCTTTGCTAAACCTAAAGGTTTGGCGATGGGAACGTGTGCACCGGGGCTACACCCTCACCTTCTGGTCTTTTCTCGGGGAACACGAGCTTTGATGCCCTGAGAACTGGCTGCATTTCCTGACCCGTGGCTCGGCTCTGCTGGCCACTTCCGTACGCTGATATGATTCAGCTCGCTGGCCGTCCCATGGTGGAATCTGCAACTTTGCATGTCCACCGTTTGAGCATGTGCTTGGATCGATGATGACTCCCACAAATGCATTCCTTGGAAATCTGAACAAAATGAGTGAGAAATCCCTACCGTCTCCTCGTTGGAACTGAGGTCCAGCACGTGGCTCCCCAAAGGAAAGTAGGGAGAGGTTCACGTTGCATTTGCGGCCGTGGGTGTCTACAGCCACGTTGTTCAAGTTGAGGGTTGTGGTCATCTCCTGGGGAGAAGAGCCATTGGGAAAGGAGCCTGGGATGCCAATCCAGGTGGGAAGGCTTGGGACAGCGTGCCGTCTCTGGGTTCCTTGGTCTAGCCAGGACTGCTGTCCCCTGCCACGGTTCAGCATGCAGGTAGGAGAGGAAGCGTGAGCCATTGCTCGTCCTGCCACCTGCACTTGAGTTCTACAGGCTGCCCCCACCTGCTGGTCATTGCCTTGTGGCCTCAAAGAAACAGAAGTCTGTAGGCTCAGGGTCAGAACAGGATTCCAGGCCTAGGGCAGGCTTCTTTGTCATGTTCTGCTTGGGAGACCAGATGCAGTTTAGGTTTCTCCTGCTGAGGGGAGAAATCAAATGGGCCACTGTTCCTGGGAGTTTGGCCAATCTGATGGCTCCTCCTCGGGTTGTGTCCTGCTTGTGTGTGCTGTGTGAAGGGGCTGGAAAATGCCTTAGTCAAACTTGGTCACGGCAAGCTTCTTTGGTGAGGGGTGGCTCTGGCATCTTGCCGTGACACGTTGGGATCCCGGTGGAGAGAGAGTAAGGCAAGGCGAGTGAAAGAGACACGTGAGATGGCTGGCTAAGCCCACAGGTTTACTGGTGGGTGGATAGATCGACGGTGGCCATGGGGTTCCCGGAACACATTTGGGATTCCCTCAGGAGCATCTGGAGGCACGTGTAGGGAGGGAATACGGGAGCACATTTGTGGACGGTCCCGCCTCTTTCCTCTCCTTGGTCGATTTGCTTCATGGCGGGTTCTTGTGCCAGCGAATGGTTGCCTTCATGGCACAGTATGGTGTCTCCTCATGGGGGCCGATTTGGAGGCCTTGGGGTGTTTTGTCCCTGTCTGACCACGTTCCCCCTGTGTTGAAGATGTGAAGGTGTTCCTGAGGACAGCCAGGCATCGTTTCTATACCCGGCCCACATAGCGTTCCCTGAGGATTGGAGCTCTACCCGGAGGTCATTGGGTGCAACCGTGCAGAAACAAGGGAGTTGGCTGCCAAGGAAAGGCTGCAGGTTTAAGGGCAGGAGAGGATGTGTGGTGTGGGTGTCATTTTTCCTGCCACCCGCTGGTGCGTCGAGACTGTGGTATCCGGTGAGCCTGGCCACAGGCTAGACAAGTCATACCGGTTCAAGTGTCTAGGCTGTTGTCTGGGTTCTGTCGTTGCATGGCTGTGGGTAACAAGTTGCTTGTAGAGGACCTGGGCCTCAGGGATTCCCCAATGTCACGTCACTGATGGGCCCAGAGGGTGAAAGTACCAGACACCACTGCAAGTTACACAATTGCTGCAAGGGTTTGCCCCGCCACGTTGGGTGTCGGAATGGTTCCGATGCCATTAGTTTTGTGTGTGGGCCAAGGGTAGGTTGCCAGTCTTGGCAGCAGGCCAGGAAGTCTGGCTGCAGGTGAATCTGCATTGTTCAGTCCAGGAGTTCCTCTGGTGCGTTTTGTCACCGGTCCCTACAAGCTGCTTTTGTTGGAGGTCGTCCCATTTGGCCAAGGGCCGTTCCCTTGTGGAAGATCTCAGGGACCACATTTCCCCTTGCGGGTGAATCCATTGTGTGGAAGCGTATGCGCCAGGAGTGGTTTGGTTCCCCAGAGGGCAGTGGCTTTTACGCTGAGTAATCCCAGTTCCCCTGAGGGTGTCTCAGCAGTTCAGGATGACATCCTTATGCTGTGTCGGCGGGGAGGTGGCTCAGGCAGGAAAGTTCAAGGCCCATACCGGGGCATTGATGGACGGCCGTGCTCTTTGTGCTGATGCCCGTGCGCTCTGAAGGCATCTGTGCCACGATGCATTCACGTTTGGCTGTGGACACACAGACATGATGGACCGCAAATGAAATGTTGAGGGGAGATATAGCGCACATCGGTGGGCGGTATCACCCTTTGCCTCTGTGCGCCCGTTCACTTTTCTCAAACATCCCTGTGTTCTGTCACCCTGAGGCATGTGGTGGAGTGCCAGGGAACAAACACCTGCAGCAGCATTGGGCCCTCTGTATAGTCCATGATACCTGGCGAAGTGAGGAGAGTGTGGCAAGGTGAGGCAAGTCAAAGCAAAAGAGTCTCAGAGTGGTTTGGGCGTGAAGTCCTTGAGGCTCCTCGTAGGAACCTTGTGGTGGTGAGTGGAACTTCTTTGCAGAAACCTAGATGTTTGGCCACGGGGACTTGTGCACTGAGACTACACCCTCACCTTCTTGGCTCTTGCAGGGGAACCCCAGATCTGATGCCATGATCCTTAGCTCCATTTGCAGCCCCGTGGGTTGCCTCTGGCCACTCCTGACTGCTGACATGATTGAGATCGGTGGCTGCCCCGCGCTGCAGCCTGCGACTTTGAACGTGCAGCCTTTGAGCAGGTGGATTGATGATGACTCCCATAAATGCACTGCTTGGAACTCTGAACAAATGAATGGGTCTCAGGTTTCTCCGCGGTCATGTCACTGACGGGCCTGGGGGCGAAAATACAAGGCGCCAGGGCAAGTAACCCAGTTGCTGCAAGGGTTTGCCCTGCCAGTTTGGGCATTGGAATATCTCCAATGCCAATAGCTTTCTGTGTGATCCAAGGGCATCGCCTCTGGCTCGACAAGGTTCCTGGTAGAAACCTTGTGGGGGTAAACGGAACTTCTTTGAAGAAACCTAGAAGTTTGGCCACGGGGACTTGTGCCGCGAGACTACACCGTCACATTCTGGGCTCTTCCTGGGGCACCCGAGCTCCGATGCCCTGAGACGTGGGTGCACTTCCTGCCCCGTGGCTCGAGTCTGGCCGCTCCCTACTGCTGAGAGGATTGAGCTTGCTGACAGTCCGCGACTTTGCACGTCCAGCCTTTGAGCAGGAGCGTGGATCAGTGAGGACTCCCATAAATGCATTCCTTGGAAATCTAAACAGAATGAATGAGCAATACCTACCGTCTTCTCATCCTAACTGAGGTCCAGCACGTGGCTCCCAAAGGAAAATTAGGGAGAGGTCCATGTTGCATTTGCTACTGTGGGCGTGCGCAGCAACATTGTTCAAGTGGAGGGTGGCGGGCTTCTCGTGCAGAAAGAGCCATGTGGAAAGGAGCCTGGGATGTCCATCTACGTGGGAAGGCTAAGGACAACTTGACGTCTCTGGGCACCTGAGTCTAGCCAGAACTGCTATCCCCTGCCGCGGTCAGCGTGCGGGTGCGAAAGGAAGCGTGAGCCACTGGTACTCCTCTGGCTTGCCATTGAGATCTACAGGCCACCCTCAAGCTCAGGTCGTTGCCTTGTTCCCGCAAGGAAACAGAAGTCTCTGCACTCAGGGTCAGAGAAGGAGTCCTGGCCAGGCCAGGCGTCTATGTCATGTTCAGCTTGGGAGGTGGGATATAGTTTAGGTTTGCCCTGATGGTCGGGGGAAATCAAATGGGCCACTGTCCCCGGGATTTGGGCGACGCTGATGGCGCCTCCTTGGGTTGTGTCCTGCTTGTGTGTTGTGTGTGGAGAGTTTGGAAAGTGCCTTAGGCAAATCCAGGGGATATCAAGCTACTTAGGTGAGGGGTGGATTCGTTTGGATCCTGGTGGAGAGAGCAAGGCAAGGCGAGCGGGAAATACACGGGAGAGTGTTGGCTGAGCCCACAGGCTTACTGTTGGGTGGATAGATCGGTATGGGTGGAGATGTCGGTGGACATAGGGTTCCCGGAACTCTTTTGGGATATCTTCAGGAGCATTTGGAGCCCCGTGTAGGGAAGGAATACAGGTGCACATTCGTGGACCATCCCAACCTTTTCCTCTCCTTTCTCAATGTGCTTCACGGCGGGTCCTTGTTCCAGCGAATGGTGCCTTCACGGCACAGTATGGGGTCTTCTCACTGGGACCGATTTGGAGCCGTTGGGATGTTTTGTCCCTGTGTGGCCTCATTGCCCCTATGTTGAGGATGTTAAGGTGTTCCTTAGGACAGCCCAGCGTCATTGCTATACCAGGTCGGCATAGCATTCCCTGAGGTTTGGAGCTCTTCCCGGAGGTCTTTGGGCCCAACCATGCAGAAAGAAGGGAGTCGGCCGCCAAGGCAACGCTACAGGTTTAAGGGCTAGAGTGAATGTGTGCTGCAGGGGTCATTTTGTCCTGCCACCTTCTGGTGCTGCGAGCCTGTGATCTCCAGCATGCATGGCTTCAAGCCAGAGAAGCCATGCCGGTTCAAGGGTCCAGGATGTTGGGTGCGTTCTCTCATTGCACGGCTGTGGGTGACACGTTGGTTCTGGAGGACCTGGGTCTCATGGTTTCTCCAAGGTCTTGTCCTTGAAGGGAAGAATGCGAATGTGCAAGGTGCTACGATAAGTTACCCAGTTGCTGCAAGTGTTTGGCCCGCCATTTGGGGCATTGGAATGGCTCCCTTGCCATTAGCTTTGGTTGCGGTCCTAGGGAAGTTCCTCTGGCTTGGCAGGAGACCAGGAAGTATGCCTGCTGGTGAGTCTCCCTTGATCAGTCCAGGGGTTCTTCAGGTGCCCTTTGTCACGGGTCCCTACGAGCCGCTTTTGATGGAGGTCGTCTTATTCAGCCAAGGGCCCTTCCCTTATGGAAGATCTCTCCCCTTGAGGGCGTGTCCACTGTGTTTAATCATAAGGGCCAAACGCGTGTTTGTTCCCATAGAGGGCACTTGCTCTTAGGCTGAGGGGGCACAGTTGTCCTGAGGGTGTCTCAGGGGATCAGGAAGACATCCTTTTGCTGTGATGGAGGGCAGATTGCTCAGGAGAGGAATTTCAGGGCCCGAGACCAGGGGGTTGTTGGTCGGTGGCACTCTTTGTCCTGATGGCCGCACGCTCTGAAGGCGCCAGTGCCACGATGCTTTCACGTTTGCCTGCGGACACACAGGCAAGATGGACAGTAAATGAAATGTTGAGGAGAGATAGAACACACAATGCTGGGTGGTATCGCCCTTTCCCTCGGTGCGCCTGTGCACCCTCCTCAAGCATGCGTGTGTTCTCTCACCCCGAGCCAGGTGGAATGCCAGGGAAGGAATGCCAGCAGCAGCCTGGGGCCATCCGTATAATCCCTGATACCCGTTGAAGTGAGGACGGTGTGGCAAGGCGAGGCCAGCCGAAGGAGTCTCAGAGGGGTGTTGGCGTGCATTCCATGAGGATCCTGCTTTAACCCTTGTTGCGGTAAGCGACACTTCTTTGCTAAACCTAAAGGTTTGGCGATGGGAACGTGTGCACCGGGGCTACACCCTCACCTTCTGGTCTTTTCTCGGGGAACACGAGCTTTGATGCCCTGAGAACTGGCTGCATTTCCTGACCCGTGGCTCGGCTCTGCTGGCCACTTCCGTACGCTGATATGATTCAGCTCGCTGGCCGTCCCATGGTGGAATCTGCAACTTTGCATGTCCACCGTTTGAGCATGTGCTTGGATCGATGATGACTCCCACAAATGCATTCCTTGGAAATCTGAACAAAATGAGTGAGAAATCCCTACCGTCTCCTCGTTGGAACTGAGGTCCAGCACGTGGCTCCCCAAAGGAAAGTAGGGAGAGGTTCACATTGCATTTGCGGCCGTGGGTGTCTACAGCCACGTTGTTCAAGTTGAGGGTTGTGGTCATCTCCTGGGGAGAAGAGCCATTGGGAAAGGAGCCTGGGATGCCAATCCAGGTGGGAAGGCTTGGGACAGCGTGCCGTCTCTGGGTTCCTTGGTCTAGCCAGGACTGCTGTCCCCTGCCACGGTTCAGCATGCAGGTAGGAGAGGAAGCGTGAGCCATTGCTCGTCCTGCCACCTGCACTTGAGTTCTACAGGCTGCCCCCACCTGCTGGTCATTGCCTTGTGGCCTCAAAGAAACAGAAGTCTGTAGGCTCAGGGTCAGAACAGGATTCCAGGCCTAGGGCAGGCTTCTTTGTCATGTTCTGCTTGGGAGACCAGATGCAGTTTAGGTTTCTCCTGCTGAGGGGAGAAATCAAATGGGCCACTGTTCCTGGGAGTTTGGCCAATCTGATGGCTCCTCCTCGGGTTGTGTCCTGCTTGTGTGTGCTGTGTGAAGGGGCTGGAAAATGCCTTAGTCAAACTTGGTCACGGCAAGCTTCTTTGGTGAGGGGTGGCTCTGGCATCTTGCCGTGACACGTTGGGATCCCGGTGGAGAGAGAGTAAGGCAAGGCGAGTGAAAGAGACACGTGAGATGGCTGGCTAAGCCCACAGGTTTACTGGTGGGTGGATAGATCGACGGTGGCCATGGGGTTCCCGGAACACATTTGGGATTCCCTCAGGAGCATCTGGAGGCACGTGTAGGGAGGGAATACGGGAGCACATTTGTGGACGGTCCCGCCTCTTTCCTCTCCTTGGTCGATTTGCTTCATGGCGGGTTCTTGTGCCAGCGAATGGTTGCCTTCATGGCACAGTATGGTGTCTCCTCATGGGGGCCGATTTGGAGGCCTTGGGGTGTTTTGTCCCTGTCTGACCACGTTCCCCCTGTGTTGAAGATGTGAAGGTGTTCCTGAGGACAGCCAGGCATCGTTTCTATACCCGGCCCACACAGCGTTCCCTGAGGATTGGAGCTCTACCCGGAGGTCATTGGGTGCAACCGTGCAGAAACAAGGGAGTTGGCTGCCAAGGAAAGGCTGCAGGTTTAAGGGCAGGAGAGGATGTGTGGTGTGGGTGTCATTTTTCCTGCCACCCGCTGGTGCGTCGAGACTGTGGTATCCGGTGAGCCTGGCCACAGGCTAGACAAGTCATACCGGTTCAAGTGTCTAGGCTGTTGTCTGGGTTCTGTCGTTGCATGGCTGTGGGTAACAAGTTGCTTGTAGAGGACCTGGGCCTCAGGGATTCCCCAATGTCACGTCACTGATGGGCCCAGAGGGTGAAAGTACCAGACACCACTGCAAGTTACACAATTGCTGCAAGGGTTTGCCCCGCCACGTTGGGTGTCGGAATGGTTCCGATGCCATTAGTTTTGTGTGTGGGCCAAGGGTAGGTTGCCAGTCTTGGCAGCAGGCCAGGAAGTCTGGCTGCAGGTGAATCTGCATTGTTCAGTCCAGGAGTTCCTCTGGTGCGTTTTGTCACCGGTCCCTACAAGCTGCTTTTGTTGGAGGTCGTCCCATTTGGCCAAGGGCCGTTCCCTTGTGGAAGATCTCAGGGACCACATTTCCCCTTGCGGGTGAATCCATTGTGTGGAAGCGTATGCGCCAGGAGTGGTTTGGTTCCCCAGAGGGCAGTGGCTTTTACGCTGAGTAATCCCAGTTCCCCTGAGGGTGTCTCAGCAGTTCAGGATGACATCCTTATGCTGTGTCGGCGGGGAGGTGGCTCAGGCAGGAAAGTTCAAGGCCCATACCGGGGCGTTGATGGACGGCCGTGCTCTTTGTGCTGATGCCCGTGCGCTCTGAAGGCATCTGTGCCACGATGCATTCACGTTTGGCTGTGGACACACAGACATGATGGACCGCAAATGAAATGTTGAGGGGAGATATAGCGCACATCGGTGGGCGGTATCACCCTTTGCCTCTGTGCGCCCGTTCACTTTTCTCAAACATCCCTGTGTTCTGTCACCCTGAGGCATGTGGTGGAGTGCCAGGGAACAAACACCTGCAGCAGCATTGGGCCCTCTGTATAGTCCATGATACCTGGCGAAGTGAGGAGAGTGTGGCAAGGTGAGGCAAGTCAAAGCAAAAGAGTCTCAGAGTGGTTTGGGCGTGAAGTCCTTGAGGCTCCTCGTAGGAACCTTGTGGTGGTGAGTGGAACTTCTTTGCAGAAACCTAGATGTTTGGCCACGGGGACTTGTGCACTGAGACTACACCCTCACCTTCTTGGCTCTTGCAGGGGAACCCCAGATCTGATGCCATGATCCTTAGCTCCATTTGCAGCCCCGTGGGTCGCCTCTGGCCACTCCTGACTGCTGACATGATTGAGATCGGTGGCTGCCCCGCAGTGGAGCCTGCGACTTTGAACGTGCAGCCTTTGAGCAGGTGGATTGATGATGACTCCCATAAATGCACTGCTTGGAACTCTGAACAAATGAATGGGTCTCAGGTTTCTCCGCGGTCATGTCACTGACGGGCCTGGGGGCGAAAATACAAGGCGCCAGGGCAAGTAACCCAGTTGCTGCAAGGGTTTGCCCTGCCAGTTTGGGCATTGGAATATCTCCAATGCCAATAGCTTTCTGTGTGATCCAAGGGCATCGCCTCTGGCTCGACAAGGTTCCTGGTAGAAACCTTGTGGGGGTAAACGGAACTTCTTTGAAGAAACCTAGAAGTTTGGCCACGGGGACTTGTGCCGCGAGACTACACCGTCACATTCTGGGCTCTTCCTGGGGCACCCGAGCTCCGATGCCCTGAGACGTGGGTGCACTTCCTGCCCCGTGGCTCGAGTCTGGCCGCTCCCTACTGCTGAGAGGATTGAGCTTGCTGACAGTCCGCGACTTTGCACGTCCAGCCTTTGAGCAGGAGCGTGGATCAGTGAGGACTCCCATAAATGCATTCCTTGGAAATCTAAACAGAATGAATGAGCAATACCTACCGTCTTCTCATCCTAACTGAGGTCCAGCACGTGGCTCCCAAAGGAAAATTAGGGAGAGGTCCATGTTGCATTTGCTACTGTGGGCGTGCGCAGCAACATTGTTCAAGTGGAGGGTGGCGGGCTTCTCGTGCAGAAAGAGCCATGTGGAAAGGAGCCTGGGATGTCCATCTACGTGGGAAGGCTAAGGACAACTTGACGTCTCTGGGCACCTGAGTCTAGCCAGAACTGCTATCCCCTGCCGCGGTCAGCGTGCGGGTGCGAAAGGAAGCGTGAGCCACTGGTACTCCTCTGGCTTGCCATTGAGATCTACAGGCCACCCTCAAGCTCAGGTCGTTGCCTTGTTCCCGCAAGGAAACAGAAGTCTCTGCACTCAGGGTCAGAGAAGGAGTCCTGGCCAGGCCAGGCGTCTATGTCATGTTCAGCTTGGGAGGTGGGATATAGTTTAGGTTTGCCCTGATGGTCGGGGGAAATCAAATGGGCCACTGTCCCCGGGATTTGGGCGACGCTGATGGCGCCTCCTTGGGTTGTGTCCTGCTTGTGTGTTGTGTGTGGAGAGTTTGGAAAGTGCCTTAGGCAAATCCAGGGGATATCAAGCTACTTAGGTGAGGGGTGGATTCGTTTGGATCCTGGTGGAGAGAGCAAGGCAAGGCGAGCGGGAAATACACGGGAGAGTGTTGGCTGAGCCCACAGGCTTACTGTTGGGTGGATAGATCGGTATGGGTGGAGATGTCGGTGGACATAGGGTTCCCGGAACTCTTTTGGGATATCTTCAGGAGCATTTGGAGCCCCGTGTAGGGAAGGAATACAGGTGCACATTCGTGGACCATCCCAACCTTTTCCTCTCCTTTCTCAATGTGCTTCACGGCGGGTCCTTGTTCCAGCGAATGGTGCCTTCACGGCACAGTATGGGGTCTTCTCACTGGGACCGATTTGGAGCCGTTGGGATGTTTTGTCCCTGTGTGGCCTCATTGCCCCTATGTTGAGGATGTTAAGGCGTTCCTTAGGACAGCCCAGCGTCATTGCTATACCAGGTCGGCATAGCATTCCCTGAGGTTTGGAGCTCTTCCCGGAGGTCTTTGGGCCCAACCATGCAGAAAGAAGGGAGTCGGCCGCCAAGGCAACGCTACAGGTTTAAGGGCTAGAGTGAATGTGTGCTGCAGGGGTCATTTTGTCCTGCCACCTTCTGGTGCTGCGAGCCTGTGATCTCCAGCATGCATGGCTTCAAGCCAGAGAAGCCATGCCGGTTCAAGGGTCCAGGATGTTGGGTGCGTTCTCTCATTGCACGGCTGTGGGTGACACGTTGGTTCTGGAGGACCTGGGTCTCATGGTTTCTCCAAGGTCTTGTCCTTGAAGGGAAGAATGCGAATGTGCAAGGTGCTACGATAAGTTACCCAGTTGCTGCAAGTGTTTGGCCCGCCATTTGGGGCATTGGAATGGCTCCCTTGCCATTAGCTTTGGTTGCGGTCCTAGGGAAGTTCCTCTGGCTTGGCAGGAGACCAGGAAGTATGCCTGCTGGTGAGTCTCCCTTGATCAGTCCAGGGGTTCTTCAGGTGCCCTTTGTCACGGGTCCCTACGAGCCGCTTTTGATGGAGGTCGTCTTATTCAGCCAAGGGCCCTTCCCTTATGGAAGATCTCTCCCCTTGAGGGCGTGTCCACTGTGTTTAATCATAAGGGCCAAACGCGTCTTTGTTCCCATAGAGGGCACTTGCTCTTAGGCTGAGGGGGCACAGTTGTCCTGAGGGTGTCTCAGGGGATCAGGAAGACATCCTTTTGCTGTGATGGAGGGCAGATTGCTCAGGAGAGGAATTTCAGGGCCCGAGACCAGGGGGTTGTTGGTCGGTGGCACTCTTTGTCCTGATGGCCGCACGCTCTGAAGGCGCCAGTGCCACGATGCTTTCACGTTTGCCTGCGGACACACAGGCAAGATGGACAGTAAATGAAATGTTGAGGAGAGATAGAACACACAATGCTGGGTGGTATCGCCCTTTCCCTCGGTGCGCCTGTGCACCCTCCTCAAGCATGCGTGTGTTCTCTCACCCCGAGCCAGGTGGAATGCCAGGGAAGGAATGCCAGCAGCAGCCTGGGGCCATCCGTATAATCCCTGATACCCGTTGAAGTGAGGACGGTGTGGCAAGGCGAGGCCAGCCGAAGGAGTCTCAGAGGGGTGTTGGCGTGCATTCCATGAGGATCCTGCTTTAACCCTTGTTGCGGTAAGCGACACTTCTTTGCTAAACCTAAAGGTTTGGCGATGGGAACGTGTGCACCGGGGCTACACCCTCACCTTCTGGTCTTTTCTCGGGGAACACGAGCTTTGATGCCCTGAGAACTGGCTGCATTTCCTGACCCGTGGCTCGGCTCTGCTGGCCACTTCCGTACGCTGATATGATTCAGCTCGCTGGCCGTCCCATGGTGGAATCTGCAACTTTGCATGTCCACCGTTTGAGCATGTGCTTGGATCGATGATGACTCCCACAAATGCATTCCTTGGAAATCTGAACAAAATGAGTGAGAAATCCCTACCGTCTCCTCGTTGGAACTGAGGTCCAGCACGTGGCTCCCCAAAGGAAAGTAGGGAGAGGTTCACGTTGCATTTGCGGCCGTGGGTGTCTACAGCCACGTTGTTCAAGTTGAGGGTTGTGGTCATCTCCTGGGGAGAAGAGCCATTGGGAAAGGAGCCTGGGATGCCAATCCAGGTGGGAAGGCTTGGGACAGCGTGCCGTCTCTGGGTTCCTTGGTCTAGCCAGGACTGCTGTCCCCTGCCACGGTTCAGCATGCAGGTAGGAGAGGAAGCGTGAGCCATTGCTCGTCCTGCCACCTGCACTTGAGTTCTACAGGCTGCCCCCACCTGCTGGTCATTGCCTTGTGGCCTCAAAGAAACAGAAGTCTGTAGGCTCAGGGTCAGAACAGGATTCCAGGCCTAGGGCAGGCTTCTTTGTCATGTTCTGCTTGGGAGACCAGATGCAGTTTAGGTTTCTCCTGCTGAGGGGAGAAATCAAATGGGCCACTGTTCCTGGGAGTTTGGCCAATCTGATGGCTCCTCCTCGGGTTGTGTCCTGCTTGTGTGTGCTGTGTGAAGGGGCTGGAAAATGCCTTAGTCAAACTTGGTCACGGCAAGCTTCTTTGGTGAGGGGTGGCTCTGGCATCTTGCCGTGACACGTTGGGATCCCGGTGGAGAGAGAGTAAGGCAAGGCGAGTGAAAGAGACACGTGAGATGGCTGGCTAAGCCCACAGGTTTACTGGTGGGTGGATAGATCGACGGTGGCCATGGGGTTCCCGGAACACATTTGGGATTCCCTCAGGAGCATCTGGAGGCACGTGTAGGGAGGGAATACGGGAGCACATTTGTGGACGGTCCCGCCTCTTTCCTCTCCTTGGTCGATTTGCTTCATGGCGGGTTCTTGTGCCAGCGAATGGTTGCCTTCATGGCACAGTATGGTGTCTCCTCATGGGGGCCGATTTGGAGGCCTTGGGGTGTTTTGTCCCTGTCTGACCACGTTCCCCCTGTGTTGAAGATGTGAAGGTGTTCCTGAGGACAGCCAGGCATCGTTTCTATACCCGGCCCACATAGCGTTCCCTGAGGATTGGAGCTCTACCCGGAGGTCATTGGGTGCAACCGTGCAGAAACAAGGGAGTTGGCTGCCAAGGAAAGGCTGCAGGTTTAAGGGCAGGAGAGGATGTGTGGTGTGGGTGTCATTTTTCCTGCCACCCGCTGGTGCGTCGAGACTGTGGTATCCGGTGAGCCTGGCCACAGGCTAGACAAGTCATACCGGTTCAAGTGTCTAGGCTGTTGTCTGGGTTCTGTCGTTGCATGGCTGTGGGTAACAAGTTGCTTGTAGAGGACCTGGGCCTCAGGGATTCCCCAATGTCACGTCACTGATGGGCCCAGAGGGTGAAAGTACCAGACACCACTGCAAGTTACACAATTGCTGCAAGGGTTTGCCCCGCCACGTTGGGTGTCGGAATGGTTCCGATGCCATTAGTTTTGTGTGTGGGCCAAGGGTAGGTTGCCAGTCTTGGCAGCAGGCCAGGAAGTCTGGCTGCAGGTGAATCTGCATTGTTCAGTCCAGGAGTTCCTCTGGTGCGTTTTGTCACCGGTCCCTACAAGCTGCTTTTGTTGGAGGTCGTCCCATTTGGCCAAGGGCCGTTCCCTTATGGAAGATCTCAGGGACCACATTTCCCCTTGCGGGTGAATCCATTGTGTGGAAGCGTATGCGCCAGGAGTGGTTTGGTTCCCCAGAGGGCAGTGGCTTTTACGCTGAGTAATCCCAGTTCCCCTGAGGGTGTCTCAGCAGTTCAGGATGACATCCTTATGCTGTGTCGGCGGGGAGGTGGCTCAGGCAGGAAAGTTCAAGGCCCATACCGGGGCATTGATGGACGGCCGTGCTCTTTGTGCTGATGCCCGTGCGCTCTGAAGGCATCTGTGCCACGATGCATTCACGTTTGGCTGTGGACACACAGACATGATGGACCGCAAATGAAATGTTGAGGGGAGATATAGCGCACATCGGTGGGCGGTATCACCCTTTGCCTCTGTGCGCCCGTTCACTTTTCTCAAACATCCCTGTGTTCTGTCACCCTGAGGCATGTGGTGGAGTGCCAGGGAACAAACACCTGCAGCAGCATTGGGCCCTCTGTATAGTCCATGATACCTGGCGAAGTGAGGAGAGTGTGGCAAGGTGAGGCAAGTCAAAGCAAAAGAGTCTCAGAGTGGTTTGGGCGTGAAGTCCTTGAGGCTCCTCGTAGGAACCTTGTGGTGGTGAGTGGAACTTCTTTGCAGAAACCTAGATGTTTGGCCACGGGGACTTGTGCACTGAGACTACACCCTCACCTTCTTGGCTCTTGCAGGGGAACCCCAGATCTGATGCCATGATCCTTAGCTCCATTTGCAGCCCCGTGGGTTGCCTCTGGCCACTCCTGACTGCTGACATGATTGAGATCGGTGGCTGCCCCGCGCTGCAGCCTGCGACTTTGAACGTGCAGCCTTTGAGCAGGTGGATTGATGATGACTCCCATAAATGCACTGCTTGGAACTCTGAACAAATGAATGGGTCTCAGGTTTCTCCGCGGTCATGTCACTGACGGGCCTGGGGGCGAAAATACAAGGCGCCAGGGCAAGTAACCCAGTTGCTGCAAGGGTTTGCCCTGCCAGTTTGGGCATTGGAATATCTCCAATGCCAATAGCTTTCTGTGTGATCCAAGGGCATCGCCTCTGGCTCGACAAGGTTCCTGGTAGAAACCTTGTGGGGGTAAACGGAACTTCTTTGAAGAAACCTAGAAGTTTGGCCACGGGGACTTGTGCCGCGAGACTACACCGTCACATTCTGGGCTCTTCCTGGGGCACCCGAGCTCCGATGCCCTGAGACGTGGGTGCACTTCCTGCCCCGTGGCTCGAGTCTGGCCGCTCCCTACTGCTGAGAGGATTGAGCTTGCTGACAGTCCGCGACTTTGCACGTCCAGCCTTTGAGCAGGAGCGTGGATCAGTGAGGACTCCCATAAATGCATTCCTTGGAAATCTAAACAGAATGAATGAGCAATACCTACCGTCTTCTCATCCTAACTGAGGTCCAGCACGTGGCTCCCAAAGGAAAATTAGGGAGAGGTCCATGTTGCATTTGCTACTGTGGGCGTGCGCAGCAACATTGTTCAAGTGGAGGGTGGCGGGCTTCTCGTGCAGAAAGAGCCATGTGGAAAGGAGCCTGGGATGTCCATCTACGTGGGAAGGCTAAGGACAACTTGACGTCTCTGGGCACCTGAGTCTAGCCAGAACTGCTATCCCCTGCCGCGGTCAGCGTGCGGGTGCGAAAGGAAGCGTGAGCCACTGGTACTCCTCTGGCTTGCCATTGAGATCTACAGGCCACCCTCAAGCTCAGGTCGTTGCCTTGTTCCCGCAAGGAAACAGAAGTCTCTGCACTCAGGGTCAGAGAAGGAGTCCTGGCCAGGCCAGGCGTCTATGTCATGTTCAGCTTGGGAGGTGGGATATAGTTTAGGTTTGCCCTGATGGTCGGGGGAAATCAAATGGGCCACTGTCCCCGGGATTTGGGCGACGCTGATGGCGCCTCCTTGGGTTGTGTCCTGCTTGTGTGTTGTGTGTGGAGAGTTTGGAAAGTGCCTTAGGCAAATCCAGGGGATATCAAGCTACTTAGGTGAGGGGTGGATTCGTTTGGATCCTGGTGGAGAGAGCAAGGCAAGGCGAGCGGGAAATACACGGGAGAGTGTTGGCTGAGCCCACAGGCTTACTGTTGGGTGGATAGATCGGTATGGGTGGAGATGTCGGTGGACATAGGGTTCCCGGAACTCTTTTGGGATATCTTCAGGAGCATTTGGAGCCCCGTGTAGGGAAGGAATACAGGTGCACATTCGTGGACCATCCCAACCTTTTCCTCTCCTTTCTCAATGTGCTTCACGGCGGGTCCTTGTTCCAGCGAATGGTGCCTTCACGGCACAGTATGGGGTCTTCTCACTGGGACCGATTTGGAGCCGTTGGGATGTTTTGTCCCTGTGTGGCCTCATTGCCCCTATGTTGAGGATGTTAAGGTGTTCCTTAGGACAGCCCAGCGTCATTGCTATACCAGGTCGGCATAGCATTCCCTGAGGTTTGGAGCTCTTCCCGGAGGTCTTTGGGCCCAACCATGCAGAAAGAAGGGAGTCGGCCGCCAAGGCAACGCTACAGGTTTAAGGGCTAGAGTGAATGTGTGCTGCAGGGGTCATTTTGTCCTGCCACCTTCTGGTGCTGCGAGCCTGTGATCTCCAGCATGCATGGCTTCAAGCCAGAGAAGCCATGCCGGTTCAAGGGTCCAGGATGTTGGGTGCGTTCTCTCATTGCACGGCTGTGGGTGACACGTTGGTTCTGGAGGACCTGGGTCTCATGGTTTCTCCAAGGTCTTGTCCTTGAAGGGAAGAATGCGAATGTGCAAGGTGCTACGATAAGTTACCCAGTTGCTGCAAGTGTTTGGCCCGCCATTTGGGGCATTGGAATGGCTCCCTTGCCATTAGCTTTGGTTGCGGTCCTAGGGAAGTTCCTCTGGCTTGGCAGGAGACCAGGAAGTATGCCTGCTGGTGAGTCTCCCTTGATCAGTCCAGGGGTTCTTCAGGTGCCCTTTGTCACGGGTCCCTACGAGCCGCTTTTGATGGAGGTCGTCTTATTCAGCCAAGGGCCCTTCCCTTATGGAAGATCTCTCCCCTTGAGGGCGTGTCCACTGTGTTTAATCATAAGGGCCAAACGCGTGTTTGTTCCCATAGAGGGCACTTGCTCTTAGGCTGAGGGGGCACAGTTGTCCTGAGGGTGTCTCAGGGGATCAGGAAGACATCCTTTTGCTGTGATGGAGGGCAGATTGCTCAGGAGAGGAATTTCAGGGCCCGAGACCAGGGGGTTGTTGGTCGGTGGCACTCTTTGTCCTGATGGCCGCACGCTCTGAAGGCGCCAGTGCCACGATGCTTTCACGTTTGCCTGCGGACACACAGGCAAGATGGACAGTAAATGAAATGTTGAGGAGAGATAGAACACACAATGCTGGGTGGTATCGCCCTTTCCCTCGGTGCGCCTGTGCACCCTCCTCAAGCATGCGTGTGTTCTCTCACCCCGAGCCAGGTGGAATGCCAGGGAAGGAATGCCAGCAGCAGCCTGGGGCCATCCGTATAATCCCTGATACCCGTTGAAGTGAGGACGGTGTGGCAAGGCGAGGCCAGCCGAAGGAGTCTCAGAGGGGTGTTGGCGTGCATTCCATGAGGATCCTGCTTTAACCCTTGTTGCGGTAAGCGACACTTCTTTGCTAAACCTAAAGGTTTGGCGATGGGAACGTGTGCACCGGGGCTACACCCTCACCTTCTGGTCTTTTCTCGGGGAACACGAGCTTTGATGCCCTGAGAACTGGCTGCATTTCCTGACCCGTGGCTCGGCTCTGCTGGCCACTTCCGTACGCTGATATGATTCAGCTCGCTGGCCGTCCCATGGTGGAATCTGCAACTTTGCATGTCCACCGTTTGAGCATGTGCTTGGATCGATGATGACTCCCACAAATGCATTCCTTGGAAATCTGAACAAAATGAGTGAGAAATCCCTACCGTCTCCTCGTTGGAACTGAGGTCCAGCACGTGGCTCCCCAAAGGAAAGTAGGGAGAGGTTCACATTGCATTTGCGGCCGTGGGTGTCTACAGCCACGTTGTTCAAGTTGAGGGTTGTGGTCATCTCCTGGGGAGAAGAGCCATTGGGAAAGGAGCCTGGGATGCCAATCCAGGTGGGAAGGCTTGGGACAGCGTGCCGTCTCTGGGTTCCTTGGTCTAGCCAGGACTGCTGTCCCCTGCCATGGTTCAGCATGCAGGTAGGAGAGGAAGCGTGAGCCATTGCTCGTCCTGCCACCTGCACTTGAGTTCTACAGGCTGCCCCCACCTGCTGGTCATTGCCTTGTGGCCTCAAAGAAACAGAAGTCTGTAGGCTCAGGGTCAGAACAGGATTCCAGGCCTAGGGCAGGCTTCTTTGTCATGTTCTGCTTGGGAGACCAGATGCAGTTTAGGTTTCTCCTGCTGAGGGGAGAAATCAAATGGGCCACTGTTCCTGGGAGTTTGGCCAATCTGATGGCTCCTCCTCGGGTTGTGTCCTGCTTGTGTGTGCTGTGTGAAGGGGCTGGAAAATGCCTTAGTCAAACTTGGTCACGGCAAGCTTCTTTGGTGAGGGGTGGCTCTGGCATCTTGCCGTGACACGTTGGGATCCCGGTGGAGAGAGAGTAAGGCAAGGCGAGTGAAAGAGACACGTGAGATGGCTGGCTAAGCCCACAGGTTTACTGGTGGGTGGATAGATCGACGGTGGCCATGGGGTTCCCGGAACACATTTGGGATTCCCTCAGGAGCATCTGGAGGCACGTGTAGGGAGGGAATACGGGAGCACATTTGTGGACGGTCCCGCCTCTTTCCTCTCCTTGGTCGATTTGCTTCATGGCGGGTTCTTGTGCCAGCGAATGGTTGCCTTCATGGCACAGTATGGTGTCTCCTCATGGGGGCCGATTTGGAGGCCTTGGGGTGTTTTGTCCCTGTCTGACCACGTTCCCCCTGTGTTGAAGATGTGAAGGTGTTCCTGAGGACAGCCAGGCATCGTTTCTATACCCGGCCCACACAGCGTTCCCTGAGGATTGGAGCTCTACCCGGAGGTCATTGGGTGCAACCGTGCAGAAACAAGGGAGTTGGCTGCCAAGGAAAGGCTGCAGGTTTAAGGGCAGGAGAGGATGTGTGGTGTGGGTGTCATTTTTCCTGCCACCCGCTGGTGCGTCGAGACTGTGGTATCCGGTGAGCCTGGCCACAGGCTAGACAAGTCATACCGGTTCAAGTGTCTAGGCTGTTGTCTGGGTTCTGTCGTTGCATGGCTGTGGGTAACAAGTTGCTTGTAGAGGACCTGGGCCTCAGGGATTCCCCAATGTCACGTCACTGATGGGCCCAGAGGGTGAAAGTACCAGACACCACTGCAAGTTACACAATTGCTGCAAGGGTTTGCCCCGCCACGTTGGGTGTCGGAATGGTTCCGATGCCATTAGTTTTGTGTGTGGGCCAAGGGTAGGTTGCCAGTCTTGGCAGCAGGCCAGGAAGTCTGGCTGCAGGTGAATCTGCATTGTTCAGTCCAGGAGTTCCTCTGGTGCGTTTTGTCACCGGTCCCTACAAGCTGCTTTTGTTGGAGGTCGTCCCATTTGGCCAAGGGCCGTTCCCTTGTGGAAGATCTCAGGGACCACATTTCCCCTTGCGGGTGAATCCATTGTGTGGAAGCGTATGCGCCAGGAGTGGTTTGGTTCCCCAGAGGGCAGTGGCTTTTACGCTGAGTAATCCCAGTTCCCCTGAGGGTGTCTCAGCAGTTCAGGATGACATCCTTATGCTGTGTCGGCGGGGAGGTGGCTCAGGCAGGAAAGTTCAAGGCCCATACCGGGGCGTTGATGGACGGCCGTGCTCTTTGTGCTGATGCCCGTGCGCTCTGAAGGCATCTGTGCCACGATGCATTCACGTTTGGCTGTGGACACACAGACATGATGGACCGCAAATGAAATGTTGAGGGGAGATATAGCGCACATCGGTGGGCGGTATCACCCTTTGCCTCTGTGCGCCCGTTCACTTTTCTCAAACATCCCTGTGTTCTGTCACCCTGAGGCATGTGGTGGAGTGCCAGGGAACAAACACCTGCAGCAGCATTGGGCCCTCTGTATAGTCCATGATACCTGGCGAAGTGAGGAGAGTGTGGCAAGGTGAGGCAAGTCAAAGCAAAAGAGTCTCAGAGTGGTTTGGGCGTGAAGTCCTTGAGGCTCCTCGTAGGAACCTTGTGGTGGTGAGTGGAACTTCTTTGCAGAAACCTAGATGTTTGGCCACGGGGACTTGTGCACTGAGACTACACCCTCACCTTCTTGGCTCTTGCAGGGGAACCCCAGATCTGATGCCATGATCCTTAGCTCCATTTGCAGCCCCGTGGGTCGCCTCTGGCCACTCCTGACTGCTGACATGATTGAGATCGGTGGCTGCCCCGCAGTGGAGCCTGCGACTTTGAACGTGCAGCCTTTGAGCAGGTGGATTGATGATGACTCCCATAAATGCACTGCTTGGAACTCTGAACAAATGAATGGGTCTCAGGTTTCTCCGCGGTCATGTCACTGACGGGCCTGGGGGCGAAAATACAAGGCGCCAGGGCAAGTAACCCAGTTGCTGCAAGGGTTTGCCCTGCCAGTTTGGGCATTGGAATATCTCCAATGCCAATAGCTTTCTGTGTGATCCAAGGGCATCGCCTCTGGCTCGACAAGGTTCCTGGTAGAAACCTTGTGGGGGTAAACGGAACTTCTTTGAAGAAACCTAGAAGTTTGGCCACGGGGACTTGTGCCGCGAGACTACACCGTCACATTCTGGGCTCTTCCTGGGGCACCCGAGCTCCGATGCCCTGAGACGTGGGTGCACTTCCTGCCCCGTGGCTCGAGTCTGGCCGCTCCCTACTGCTGAGAGGATTGAGCTTGCTGACAGTCCGCGACTTTGCACGTCCAGCCTTTGAGCAGGAGCGTGGATCAGTGAGGACTCCCATAAATGCATTCCTTGGAAATCTAAACAGAATGAATGAGCAATACCTACCGTCTTCTCATCCTAACTGAGGTCCAGCACGTGGCTCCCAAAGGAAAATTAGGGAGAGGTCCATGTTGCATTTGCTACTGTGGGCGTGCGCAGCAACATTGTTCAAGTGGAGGGTGGCGGGCTTCTCGTGCAGAAAGAGCCATGTGGAAAGGAGCCTGGGATGTCCATCTACGTGGGAAGGCTAAGGACAACTTGACGTCTCTGGGCACCTGAGTCTAGCCAGAACTGCTATCCCCTGCCGCGGTCAGCGTGCGGGTGCGAAAGGAAGCGTGAGCCACTGGTACTCCTCTGGCTTGCCATTGAGATCTACAGGCCACCCTCAAGCTCAGGTCGTTGCCTTGTTCCCGCAAGGAAACAGAAGTCTCTGCACTCAGGGTCAGAGAAGGAGTCCTGGCCAGGCCAGGCGTCTATGTCATGTTCAGCTTGGGAGGTGGGATATAGTTTAGGTTTGCCCTGATGGTCGGGGGAAATCAAATGGGCCACTGTCCCCGGGATTTGGGCGACGCTGATGGCGCCTCCTTGGGTTGTGTCCTGCTTGTGTGTTGTGTGTGGAGAGTTTGGAAAGTGCCTTAGGCAAATCCAGGGGATATCAAGCTACTTAGGTGAGGGGTGGATTCGTTTGGATCCTGGTGGAGAGAGCAAGGCAAGGCGAGCGGGAAATACACGGGAGAGTGTTGGCTGAGCCCACAGGCTTACTGTTGGGTGGATAGATCGGTATGGGTGGAGATGTCGGTGGACATAGGGTTCCCGGAACTCTTTTGGGATATCTTCAGGAGCATTTGGAGCCCCGTGTAGGGAAGGAATACAGGTGCACATTCGTGGACCATCCCAACCTTTTCCTCTCCTTTCTCAATGTGCTTCACGGCGGGTCCTTGTTCCAGCGAATGGTGCCTTCACGGCACAGTATGGGGTCTTCTCACTGGGACCGATTTGGAGCCGTTGGGATGTTTTGTCCCTGTGTGGCCTCATTGCCCCTATGTTGAGGATGTTAAGGCGTTCCTTAGGACAGCCCAGCGTCATTGCTATACCAGGTCGGCATAGCATTCCCTGAGGTTTGGAGCTCTTCCCGGAGGTCTTTGGGCCCAACCATGCAGAAAGAAGGGAGTCGGCCGCCAAGGCAACGCTACAGGTTTAAGGGCTAGAGTGAATGTGTGCTGCAGGGGTCATTTTGTCCTGCCACCTTCTGGTGCTGCGAGCCTGTGATCTCCAGCATGCATGGCTTCAAGCCAGAGAAGCCATGCCGGTTCAAGGGTCCAGGATGTTGGGTGCGTTCTCTCATTGCACGGCTGTGGGTGACACGTTGGTTCTGGAGGACCTGGGTCTCATGGTTTCTCCAAGGTCTTGTCCTTGAAGGGAAGAATGCGAATGTGCAAGGTGCTACGATAAGTTACCCAGTTGCTGCAAGTGTTTGGCCCGCCATTTGGGGCATTGGAATGGCTCCCTTGCCATTAGCTTTGGTTGCGGTCCTAGGGAAGTTCCTCTGGCTTGGCAGGAGACCAGGAAGTATGCCTGCTGGTGAGTCTCCCTTGATCAGTCCAGGGGTTCTTCAGGTGCCCTTTGTCACGGGTCCCTACGAGCCGCTTTTGATGGAGGTCGTCTTATTCAGCCAAGGGCCCTTCCCTTATGGAAGATCTCTCCCCTTGAGGGCGTGTCCACTGTGTTTAATCATAAGGGCCAAACGCGTGTTTGTTCCCATAGAGGGCACTTGCTCTTAGGCTGAGGGGGCACAGTTGTCCTGAGGGTGTCTCAGGGGATCAGGAAGACATCCTTTTGCTGTGATGGAGGGCAGATTGCTCAGGAGAGGAATTTCAGGGCCCGAGACCAGGGGGTTGTTGGTCGGTGGCACTCTTTGTCCTGATGGCCGCACGCTCTGAAGGCGCCAGTGCCACGATGCTTTCACGTTTGCCTGCGGACACACAGGCAAGATGGACAGTAAATGAAATGTTGCGGAGAGATAGAACACACAATGCTGGGTGGTATCGCCCTTTCCCTCGGTGCGCCTGTGCACCCTCCTCAAGCATGCGTGTGTTCTCTCACCCCGAGCCAGGTGGAATGCCAGGGAAGGAATGCCAGCAGCAGCCTGGGGCCATCCGTATAATCCCTGATACCCGTTGAAGTGAGGACGGTGTGGCAAGGCGAGGCCAGCCGAAGGAGTCTCAGAGGGGTGTTGGCGTGCATTCCATGAGGATCCTGCTTTAACCCTTGTTGCGGTAAGCGACACTTCTTTGCTAAACCTAAAGGTTTGGCGATGGGAACGTGTGCACCGGGGCTACACCCTCACCTTCTGGTCTTTTCTCGGGGAACACGAGCTTTGATGCCCTGAGAACTGGCTGCATTTCCTGACCCGTGGCTCGGCTCTGCTGGCCACTTCCGTACGCTGATATGATTCAGCTCGCTGGCCGTCCCATGGTGGAATCTGCAACTTTGCATGTCCACCGTTTGAGCATGTGCTTGGATCGATGATGACTCCCACAAATGCATTCCTTGGAAATCTGAACAAAATGAGTGAGAAATCCCTACCGTCTCCTCATTGGAACTGAGGTCCAGCACGTGGCTCCCCAAAGGAAAGTAGGGAGAGGTTCACGTTGCATTTGCGGCCGTGGGTGTCTACAGCCACGTTGTTCAAGTTGAGGGTTGTGGTCATCTCCTGGGGAGAAGAGCCATTGGGAAAGGAGCCTGGGATGCCAATCCAGGTGGGAAGGCTTGGGACAGCGTGCCGTCTCTGGGTTCCTTGGTCTAGCCAGGACTGCTGTCCCCTGCCACGGTTCAGCATGCAGGTAGGAGAGGAAGCGTGAGCCATTGCTCGTCCTGCCACCTGCACTTGAGTTCTACAGGCTGCCCCCACCTGCTGGTCATTGCCTTGTGGCCTCAAAGAAACAGAAGTCTGTAGGCTCAGGGTCAGAACAGGATTCCAGGCCTAGGGCAGGCTTCTTTGTCATGTTCTGCTTGGGAGACCAGATGCAGTTTAGGTTTCTCCTGCTGAGGGGAGAAATCAAATGGGCCACTGTTCCTGGGAGTTTGGCCAATCTGATGGCTCCTCCTCGGGTTGTGTCCTGCTTGTGTGTGCTGTGTGAAGGGGCTGGAAAATGCCTTAGTCAAACTTGGTCACGGCAAGCTTCTTTGGTGAGGGGTGGCTCTGGCATCTTGCCGTGACACGTTGGGATCCCGGTGGAGAGAGAGTAAGGCAAGGCGAGTGAAAGAGACACGTGAGATGGCTGGCTAAGCCCACAGGTTTACTGGTGGGTGGATAGATCGACGGTGGCCATGGGGTTCCCGGAACACATTTGGGATTCCCTCAGGAGCATCTGGAGGCACGTGTAGGGAGGGAATACGGGAGCACATTTGTGGACGGTCCCGCCTCTTTCCTCTCCTTGGTCGATTTGCTTCATGGCGGGTTCTTGTGCCAGCGAATGGTTGCCTTCATGGCACAGTATGGTGTCTCCTCATGGGGGCCGATTTGGAGGCCTTGGGGTGTTTTGTCCCTGTCTGACCACGTTCCCCCTGTGTTGAAGATGTGAAGGTGTTCCTGAGGACAGCCAGGCATCGTTTCTATACCCGGCCCACACAGCGTTCCCTGAGGATTGGAGCTCTACCCGGAGGTCATTGGGTGCAACCGTGCAGAAACAAGGGAGTTGGCTGCCAAGGAAAGGCTGCAGGTTTAAGGGCAGGAGAGGATGTGTGGTGTGGGTGTCATTTTTCCTGCCACCCGCTGGTGCATCGAGACTGTGGTATCCGGTGAGCCTGGCCACAGGCTAGACAAGTCATACCGGTTCAAGTGTCTAGGCTGTTGTCTGGGTTCTGTCGTTGCATGGCTGTGGGTAACAAGTTGCTTGTAGAGGACCTGGGCCTCAGGGATTCCCCAATGTCACGTCACTGATGGGCCCAGAGTGTGAAAGTACCAGACACCACTGCAAGTTACACAATTGCTGCAAGGGTTTGCCCCGCCACGTTGGGTGTCGGAATGGTTCCGATGCCATTAGCTTTGTGTGTGGGCCAAGGGTAGGTTGCCAGTCTTGGCAGCAGGCCAGGAAGTCTGGCTGCAGGTGAATCTCCATTGTTCAGTCCAGGAGTTCCTCTGGTGCGTTTTGTCACCGGTCCCTACAAGCTGCTTTTGTTGGAGGTCGTCCCATTTGGCCAAGGGCCGTTCCCTTGTGGAAGATCTCAGGGACCACATTTCCCCTTGCGGGTGAATCCATTGTGTGGAAGCGTATGCGCCAGGAGTGGTTTGGTTCCCCAGAGGGCAGTGGCTTTTACGCTGAGTAATCCCAGTTCCCCTGAGGGTGTCTCAGCAGTTCAGGATGACATCCTTATGCTGTGTCGGCGGGGAGGTGGCTCAGGCAGGAAAGTTCAAGGCCCATACCGGGGCGTTGATGGACGGCCGTGCTCTTTGTGCTGATGCCCGTGCGCTCTGAAGGCATCTGTGCCACGATGCATTCACGTTTGGCTGTGGACACACAGACATGATGGACCGCAAATGAAATGTTGAGGGGAGATATAGCGCACATCGGTGGGCGGTATCACCCTTTGCCTCTGTGCGCCCGTTCACTTTTCTCAAACATCCCTGTGTTCTGTCACCCTGAGGCATGTGGTGGAGTGCCAGGGAACAAACACCTGCAGCAGCATTGGGCCCTCTGTATAGTCCATGATACCTGGCGAAGTGAGGAGAGTGTGGCAAGGTGAGGCAAGTCAAAGCAAAAGAGTCTCAGAGTGGTTTGGGCGTGAAGTCCTTGAGGCTCCTCGTAGGAACCTTGTGGTGGTGAGTGGAACTTCTTTGCAGAAACCTAGATGTTTGGCCACGGGGACTTGTGCACTGAGACTACACCCTCACCTTCTTGGCTCTTGCAGGGGAACCCCAGATCTGATGCCATGATCCTTAGCTCCATTTGCAGCCCCGTGGGTTGCCTCTGGCCACTCCTGACTGCTGACATGATTGAGATCGGTGGCTGCCCCGCGCTGCAGCCTGCGACTTTGAACGTGCAGCCTTTGAGCAGGTGGATTGATGATGACTCCCATAAATGCACTGCTTGGAACTCTGAACAAATGAATGGGTCTCAGGTTTCTCCGCGGTCATGTCACTGACGGGCCTGGGGGCGAAAATACAAGGCGCCAGGGCAAGTAACCCAGTTGCTGCAAGGGTTTGCCCTGCCAGTTTGGGCATTGGAATATCTCCAATGCCAATAGCTTTCTGTGTGATCCAAGGGCATCGCCTCTGGCTCGACAAGGTTCCTGGTAGAAACCTTGTGGGGGTAAACGGAACTTCTTTGAAGAAACCTAGAAGTTTGGCCACGGGGACTTGTGCCACGAGACTACACCGTCACATTCTGGGCTCTTCCTGGGGCACCCGAGCTCCGATG
Organism: Balaenoptera borealis; assembly: GCF_965194805.1. Taxonomy (NCBI): domain Eukaryota; kingdom Metazoa; phylum Chordata; class Mammalia; order Artiodactyla; family Balaenopteridae; genus Balaenoptera; species Balaenoptera borealis. Next base: position 129,676,540 of record NC_138866.1, read on the forward strand.
CCCTGAGACGTGGGTGCACTTCCTGCCCCGTGGCTCGAGTCTGGCCGCTCCCTACTGCTGAGAGGATTGAGCTTGCTGACAGTCCGCGACTTTGCACGTCCAGCCTTTCAGCAGGAGCGTGGATCAGTGAGGACTCCCATAAGTGCATTCCTTGGAAATCTAAACAAAATGAATGAGCAATACCTACCGTCTTCTCATCCTAACTGAGGTCCAGCACGTGGCTCCCAAAGGAAAATTAGGGAGAGGTCCATGTTGCATTTGCTACTGTGGGCGTGCGCAGCAACATTGTTCAAGTGGAGGGTGGAGGGCTTCTCGTGCAGAAAGAACCATGTGGAAAGGAGCCTGGGATGTCCATCTACGTGGGAAGGCTAAGGACAACTTGACGTCTCTGGGCACCTGAGTCTAGCCAGAACTGCTATCCCCTGCCGCGGTCAGCGTGCGGGTGCGAAAGGAAGCGTGAGCCACTGGTACTCCTCTGGCTTGCCATTGAGATCTACAGGCCACCCTCAAGCTCAGGTCGTTGCCTTGTTCCCGCAAGGAAACAGAAGTCTCTGCACTCAGGGTCAGAGAAGGAGTCCTGGCCAGGCCAGGCGTCTATGTCATGTTCAGCTTGGGAGGTGGGATATAGTTTAGGTTTGCCCTGATGGTCGGGGGAAATCAAATGGGCCACTGTCCCCGGGATTTGGGCGACGCTGATGGCGCCTCCTTGGGTTGTGTCCTGCTTGTGTGTTGTGTGTGGAGAGTTTGGAAAGTGCCTTAGGCAAATCCAGGGGATATCAAGCTACTTAGGTGAGGGGTGGATTCGTTTGGATCCTGGTGGAGAGAGCAAGGCAAGGCGAGCGGGAAATACACGGGAGAGTGTTGGCTAAGCCCACAGGCTTACTGTTGGGTGGATAGATCGGTATGGGTGGAGATGTCGGTGGACATAGGGTTCCCGGAACTCTTTTGGGATATCTTCAGGGGCATTTGGAGCCCCGTGTAGGGAAGGAATACAGGTGCACATTCGTGGACCATCCCAACCTTTTCCTCTCCTTTCTCAATGTGCTTCACGGCGGGTCCTTGTTCCAGCGAATGGTGCCTTCACGGCACAGTATGGTGTCTTCTCACTGGGACCGATTTGGAGCCGTTGGGATGTTTTGTCCCTGTGTGGCCTCATTGCCCCTATGTTGAGGATGTTAAGGTGTTCCTTAGGACAGCCCAGCGTCATTGCTATACCAGGTCGGCATAGCATTCCCTGAGGTTTGGAGCTCTTCCCGGAGGTCTTTGGGCCCAACCATGCAGAAAGAAGGGAGTCGGCCGCCAAGGCAACGCTACAGGTTTAAGGGCTGGAGTGAATGTGTGCTGCAGGGGTCATTTTGTCCTGCCACCTTCTGGTGCTGCGAGCCTGTGATCTCCAGCATGCATGGCTTCAAGCCAGAGAAGCCATGCCGGTTCAAGGGTCCAGGATGTTGGGTGCGTTCTCTCATTGCACGGCTGTGGGTGACACGTTGGTTCTGGAGGACCTGGGTCTCATGGTTTCTCCAAGGTCTTGTCCTTGAAGGGAAGAATGCGAATGTGCAAGGTGCTACGATAAGTTACCCAGTTGCTGCAAGTGTTTGGCCCGCCATTTTGGGCATTGGAATGGCTCCCTTGCCATTAGCTTTGGTTGCGGTCCTAGGGAAGTTCCTCTGGCTTGGCAGGAGACCAGGAAGTATGCCTGCTGGTGAGTCTCCCTTGATCAGTCCAGGGGTTCTTCAGGTGCCCTTTGTCACGGGTCCCTACGAGCCGCTTTTGATGGAGGTCGTCTTATTCAGCCAAGGGCCCTTCCCTTATGGAAGATCTCTCCCCTTGAGGGCGTGTCCACTGTGTTTAATCATAAGGGCCAAACGCGTGTTTGTTCCCATAGAGGGCACTTGCTCTTAGGCTGAGGGGGCACAGTTGTCCTGAGGGTGTCTCAGGGGATCAGGAAGACATCCTTTTGCTGTGATGGAGGGCAGATTGCTCAGGAGAGGAATTTCAGGGCCCGAGACCAGGGGGTTGTTGGTCGGTGGCACTCTTTGTCCTGATGGCCGCACGCTCTGAAGGCGCCAGTGCCACGATGCTTTCACGTTTGCCTGCGGACACACAGGCAAGATGGACAGTAAATGAAATGTTGAGGAGAGATAGAACACACAATGCTGGGTGGTATCGCCCTTTCCCTCGGTGCGCCTGTGCACCCTCCTCAAGCATGCGTGTGTTCTCTCACCCCGAGCCAGGTGGAATGCCAGGGAAGGAATGCCAGCAGCAGCCTGGGGCCATCCGTATAATCCCTGATACCCGTTGAAGTGAGGACGGTGTGGCAAGGCGAGGCCAGCCGAAGGAGTCTCAGAGGGGTGTTGGCGTGCATTCCATGAGGATCCTGCTTTAACCCTTGTTGCGGTAAGCGACACTTCTTTGCTAAACCTAAAGGTTTGGTGATGGGAACGTGTGCACCGGGGCTACACCCTCACCTTCTGGTCTTTTCTCGGGGAACACGAGCTTTGATGCCCTGAGAACTGGCTGCATTTCCTGACCCGTGGCTTGGCTCTGCTGGCCACTTCCGTACGCTGATATGATTCAGCTCGCTGGCCGTCCCATGGTGGAATCTGCAACTTTGCATGTCCACCGTTTGAGCATGTGCTTGGATCGATGATGACTCCCACAAATGCATTCCTTGGAAATCTGAACAAAATGAGTGAGAAATCCCTACCGTCTCCTCGTTGGAACTGAGGTCCAGCACGTGGCTCCCCAAAGGAAAGTAGGGAGAGGTTCACGTTGCATTTGCGGCCGTGGGTGTCTACAGCCACGTTGTTCAAGTTGAGGGTTGTGGTCATCTCCTGGGGAGAAGAGCCATTGGGAAAGGAGCCTGGGATGCCAATCCAGGTGGGAAGGCTTGGGACAGCGTGCCGTCTCTGGGTTCCTTGGTCTAGCCAGGACTGCTGTCCCCTGCCACGGTTCAGCATGCAGGTAGGAGAGGAAGCGTGAGCCATTGCTCGTCCTGCCACCTGCACTTGAGTTCTACAGGCTGCCCCCACCTGCTGGTCATTGCCTTGTGGCCTCAAAGAAACAGAAGTCTGTAGGCTCAGGGTCAGAACAGGATTCCAGGCCTAGGGCAGGCTTCTTTGTCATGTTCTGCTTGGGAGACCAGATGCAGTTTAGGTTTCTCCTGCTGAGGGGAGAAATCAAATGGGCCACTGTTCCTGGGAGTTTGGCCAATCTGATGGCTCCTCCTCGGGTTGTGTCCTGCTTGTGTGTGCTGTGTGAAGGGGCTGGAAAATGCCTTAGTCAAACTTGGTCACGGCAAGCTTCTTTGGTGAGGGGTGGCTCTGGCATCTTGCCGTGACACGTTGGGATCCCGGTGGAGAGAGAGTAAGGCAAGGCGAGTGAAAGAGACACGTGAGATGGCTGGCTAAGCCCACAGGTTTACTGGTGGGTGGATAGATCGACGGTGGCCATGGGGTTCCCGGAACACATTTGGGATTCCCTCAGGAGCATCTGGAGGCACGTGTAGGGAGGGAATACGGGAGCACATTTGTGGACGGTCCCGCCTCTTTCCTCTCCTTGGTCGATTTGCTTCATGGCGGGTTCTTGTGCCAGCGAATGGTTGCCTTCATGGCACAGTATGGTGTCTCCTCATGGGGGCCGATTTGGAGGCCTTGGGGTGTTTTGTCCCTGTCTGACCACGTTCCCCCTGTGTTGAAGATGTGAAGGTGTTCCTGAGGACAGCCAGGCATCGTTTCTATACCCGGCCCACACAGCGTTCCCTGAGGATTGGAGCTCTACCCGGAGGTCATTGGGTGCAACCGTGCAGAAACAAGGGAGTTGGCTGCCAAGGAAAGGCTGCAGGTTTAAGGGCAGGAGAGGATGTGTGGTGTGGGTGTCATTTTTCCTGCCACCCGCTGGTGCGTCGAGACTGTGGTATCCGGCGAGCCTGGCCACAGGCTAGACAAGTCATACCGGTTCAAGTGTCTAGGCTGTTGTCTGGGTTCTGTCGTTGCATGGCTGTGGGTAACAAGTTGCTTGTAGAGGACCTGGGCCTCAGGGATTCCCCAATGTCACGTCACTGATGGGCCCAGAGGGTGAAAGTACCAGACACCACTGCAAGTTACACAATTGCTGCAAGGGTTTGCCCCGCCACGTTGGGTGTCGGAATGGTGCCGATGCCATTAGTTTTGTGTGTGGGCCAAGGGTAGGTTGCCAGTCTTGGCAGCAGGCCAGGAAGTCTGGCTGCAGGTGAATCTGCATTGTTCAGTCCAGGAGTTCCTCTGGTGCGTTTTGTCACCGGTCCCTACAAGCTGCTTTTGTTGGAGGTCGTCCCATTTGGCCAAGGGCCGTTCCCTTGTGGAAGATCTCAGGGACCACATTTCCCCTTGCGGGTGAATCCATTGTGTGGAAGCGTATGCGCCAGGAGTGGTTTGGTTCCCCAGAGGGCAGTGGCTTTTACGCTGAGTAATCCCAGTTCCCCTGAGGGTGTCTCAGCAGTTCAGGATGACATCCTTATGCTGTGTCGGCGGGGAGGTGGCTCAGGCAGGAAAGTTCAAGGCCCACACCGGGGCGTTGATGGACGGCCGTGCTCTTTGTGCTGATGCCCGTGCGCTCTGAAGGCATCTGTGCCACGATGCATTCACGTTTGGCTGTGGACACACAGACATGATGGACCGCAAATGAAATGTTGAGGGGAGATATAGCGCACATCGGTGGGCGGTATCACCCTTTGCCTCTGTGCGCCCGTTCACTTTTCTCAAACATCCCTGTGTTCTGTCACCCTGAGGCATGTGGTGGAGTGCCAGGGAACAAACACCTGCAGCAGCATTGGGCCCTCTGTATAGTCCATGATACCTGGCGAAGTGAGGAGAGTGCGGCAAGGTGAGGCAAGTCAAAGCAAAAGAGTCTCAGAGTGGTTTTGGCGTGAAGTCCTTGAGGCTCCTCGTAGGAACCTTGTGGTGGTGAGTGGAACTTCTTTGCAGAAACCTAGATGTTTGGCCACGGGGACTTGTGCACTGAGACTACACCCTCACCTTCTTGGCTCTTGCAGGGGAACCCCAGATCTGATGCCATGATCCTTAGCTCCATTTGCAGCCCCGTGGGTCGCCTCTGGCCACTCCTGACTGCTGACATGATTGAGATCAGTGGCTGCCCCGCGGTGGAGCCTGCGACTTTGAACGTGCAGCCTTTGAGCAGGTGGATTGATGATGACTCCCATAAATGCACTGCTTGGAACTCTGAACAAATGAATGGGTCTCAGGTTTCTCCGCGGTCATGTCACTGACGGGCCTGGGGGCGAAAATACAAGGCGCCAGGGCAAGTAACCCAGTTGCTGCAAGGGTTTGCCCTGCCAGTTTGGGCATTGGAATATCTCCAATGCCAATAGCTTTCTGTGTGATCCAAGGGCATCGCCTCTGGCTCGACAAGGTTCCTGGTAGAAACCTTGTGGGGGTAAACGGAACTTCTTTGAAGAAACCTAGAAGTTTGGCCACGGGGACTTGTGCCGCGAGACTACACCGTCACATTCTGGGCTCTTCCTGGGGCACCCGAGCTCCGATGCCCTGAGACGTGGGTGCACTTCCTGCCCCGTGGCTCGAGTCTGGCCGCTCCCTACTGCTGAGAGGATTGAGCTTGCTGACAGTCCGCGACTTTGCACGTCCAGCCTTTGAGCAGGAGCGTGGATCAGTGAGGACTCCCATAAATGCATTCCTTGGAAATCTAAACAGAATGAATGAGCAATACCTACCGTCTTCTCATCCTAACTGAGGTCCAGCACGTGGCTCCCAAAGGAAAATTAGGGAGAGGTCCATGTTGCATTTGCTACTGTGGGCGTGCGCAGCAACATTGTTCAAGTGGAGGGTGGCGGGCTTCTCGTGCAGAAAGAGCCATGTGGAAAGGAGCCTGGGATGTCCATCTACGTGGGAAGGCTAAGGACAACTTGACGTCTCTGGGCACCTGAGTCTAGCCAGAACTGCTATCCCCTGCCGCGGTCAGCGTGCGGGTGCGAAAGGAAGCGTGAGCCACTGGTACTCCTCTGGCTTGCCATTGAGATCTACAGGCCACCCTCAAGCTCAGGTCGTTGCCTTGTTCCCGCAAGGAAACAGAAGTCTCTGCACTCAGGGTCAGAGAAGGAGTCCTGGCCAGGCCAGGCGTCTATGTCATGTTCAGCTTGGGAGGTGGGATATAGTTTAGGTTTGCCCTGATGGTCGGGGGAAATCAAATGGGCCACTGTCCCCGGGATTTGGGCGACGCTGATGGCGCCTCCTTGGGTTGTGTCCTGCTTGTGTGTTGTGTGTGGAGAGTTTGGAAAGTGCCTTAGGCAAATCCAGGGGATATCAAGCTACTTAGGTGAGGGGTGGATTCGTTTGGATCCTGGTGGAGAGAGCAAGGCAAGGCGAGCGGGAAATACACGGGAGAGTGTTGGCTGAGCCCACAGGCTTACTGTTGGGTGGATAGATCGGTATGGGTGGAGATGTCGGTGGACATAGGGTTCCCGGAACTCTTTTGGGATATCTTCAGGAGCATTTGGAGCCCCGTGTAGGGAAGGAATACAGGTGCACATTCGTGGACCATCCCAACCTTTTCCTCTCCTTTCTCAATGTGCTTCACGGCGGGTCCTTGTTCCAGCGAATGGTGCCTTCACGGCACAGTATGGGGTCTTCTCACTGGGACCGATTTGGAGCCGTTGGGATGTTTTGTCCCTGTGTGGCCTCATTGCCCCTATGTTGAGGATGTTAAGGTGTTCCTTAGGACAGCCCAGCGTCATTGCTATACCAGGTCGGCATAGCATTCCCTGAGGTTTGGAGCTCTTCCCGGAGGTCTTTGGGCCCAACCATGCAGAAAGAAGGGAGTCGGCCGCCAAGGCAACGCTACAGGTTTAAGGGCTAGAGTGAATGTGTGCTGCAGGGGTCATTTTGTCCTGCCACCTTCTGGTGCTGCGAGCCTGTGATCTCCAGCATGCATGGCTTCAAGCCAGAGAAGCCATGCCGGTTCAAGGGTCCAGGATGTTGGGTGCGTTCTCTCATTGCACGGCTGTGGGTGACACGTTGGTTCTGGAGGACCTGGGTCTCATGGTTTCTCCAAGGTCTTGTCCTTGAAGGGAAGAATGCGAATGTGCAAGGTGCTACGATAAGTTACCCAGTTGCTGCAAGTGTTTGGCCCGCCATTTGGGGCATTGGAATGGCTCCCTTGCCATTAGCTTTGGTTGCGGTCCTAGGGAAGTTCCTCTGGCTTGGCAGGAGACCAGGAAGTATGCCTGCTGGTGAGTCTCCCTTGATCAGTCCAGGGGTTCTTCAGGTGCCCTTTGTCACGGGTCCCTACGAGCCGCTTTTGATGGAGGTCGTCTTATTCAGCCAAGGGCCCTTCCCTTATGGAAGATCTCTCCCCTTGAGGGCGTGTCCACTGTGTTTAATCATAAGGGCCAAACGCGTGTTTGTTCCCATAGAGGGCACTTGCTCTTAGGCTGAGGGGGCACAGTTGTCCTGAGGGTGTCTCAGGGGATCAGGAAGACATCCTTTTGCTGTGATGGAGGGCAGATTGCTCAGGAGAGGAATTTCAGGGCCCGAGACCAGGGGGTTGTTGGTCGGTGGCACTCTTTGTCCTGATGGCCGCACGCTCTGAAGGCGCCAGTGCCACGATGCTTTCACGTTTGCCTGCGGACACACAGGCAAGATGGACAGTAAATGAAATGTTGAGGAGAGATAGAACACACAATGCTGGGTGGTATCGCCCTTTCCCTCGGTGCGCCTGTGCACCCTCCTCAAGCATGCGTGTGTTCTCTCACCCCGAGCCAGGTGGAATGCCAGGGAAGGAATGCCAGCAGCAGCCTGGGGCCATCCGTATAATCCCTGATACCCGTTGAAGTGAGGACGGTGTGGCAAGGCGAGGCCAGCCGAAGGAGTCTCAGAGGGGTGTTGGCGTGCATTCCATGAGGATCCTGCTTTAACCCTTGTTGCGGTAAGCGACACTTCTTTGCTAAACCTAAAGGTTTGGCGATGGGAACGTGTGCACCGGGGCTACACCCTCACCTTCTGGTCTTTTCTCGGGGAACACGAGCTTTGATGCCCTGAGAACTGGCTGCATTTCCTGACCCGTGGCTCGGCTCTGCTGGCCACTTCCGTACGCTGATATGATTCAGCTCGCTGGCCGTCCCATGGTGGAATCTGCAACTTTGCATGTCCACCGTTTGAGCATGTGCTTGGATCGATGATGACTCCCACAAATGCATTCCTTGGAAATCTGAACAAAATGAGTGAGAAATCCCTACCGTCTCCTCGTTGGAACTGAGGTCCAGCACGTGGCTCCCCAAAGGAAAGTAGGGAGAGGTTCACATTGCATTTGCGGCCGTGGGTGTCTACAGCCACGTTGTTCAAGTTGAGGGTTGTGGTCATCTCCTGGGGAGAAGAGCCATTGGGAAAGGAGCCTGGGATGCCAATCCAGGTGGGAAGGCTTGGGACAGCGTGCCGTCTCTGGGTTCCTTGGTCTAGCCAGGACTGCTGTCCCCTGCCACGGTTCAGCATGCAGGTAGGAGAGGAAGCGTGAGCCATTGCTCGTCCTGCCACCTGCACTTGAGTTCTACAGGCTGCCCCCACCTGCTGGTCATTGCCTTGTGGCCTCAAAGAAACAGAAGTCTGTAGGCTCAGGGTCAGAACAGGATTCCAGGCCTAGGGCAGGCTTCTTTGTCATGTTCTGCTTGGGAGACCAGATGCAGTTTAGGTTTCTCCTGCTGAGGGGAGAAATCAAATGGGCCACTGTTCCTGGGAGTTTGGCCAATCTGATGGCTCCTCCTCGGGTTGTGTCCTGCTTGTGTGTGCTGTGTGAAGGGGCTGGAAAATGCCTTAGTCAAACTTGGTCACGGCAAGCTTCTTTGGTGAGGGGTGGCTCTGGCATCTTACCGTGACACGTTGGGATCCCGGTGGAGAGAGAGTAAGGCAAGGCGAGTGAAAGAGACACGTGAGATGGCTGGCTAAGCCCACAGGTTTACTGGTGGGTGGATAGATCGACGGTGGCCATGGGGTTCCCGGAACACATTTGGGATTCCCTCAGGAGCATCTGGAGGCACGTGTAGGGAGGGAATACGGGAGCACATTTGTGGACGGTCCCGCCTCTTTCCTCTCCTTGGTCGATTTGCTTCATGGCGGGTTCTTGTGCCAGCGAATGGTTGCCTTCATGGCACAGTATGGTGTCTCCTCATGGGGGCCGATTTGGAGGCCTTGGGGTGTTTTGTCCCTGTCTGACCACGTTCCCCCTGTGTTGAAGATGTGAAGGTGTTCCTGAGGACAGCCAGGCATCGTTTCTATACCCGGCCCACATAGCGTTCCCTGAGGATTGGAGCTCTACCCGGAGGTCATTGGGTGCAACCGTGCAGAAACAAGGGAGTTGGCTGCCAAGGAAAGGCTGCAGGTTTAAGGGCAGGAGAGGATGTGTGGTGTGGGTGTCATTTTTCCTGCCACCCGCTGGTGCGTCGAGACTGTGGTATCCGGCGAGCCTGGCCACAGGCTAGACAAGTCATACCGGTTCAAGTGTCTAGGCTGTTGTCTGGGTTCTGTCGTTGCATGGCTGTGGGTAACAAGTTGCTTGTAGAGGACCTGGGCCTCAGGGATTCCCCAATGTCACGTCACTGATGGGCCCAGAGGGTGAAAGTACCAGACACCACTGCAAGTTACACAATTGCTGCAAGGGTTTGCCCCGCCACGTTGGGTGTCGGAATGGTTCCGATGCCATTAGCTTTGTGTGTGGGCCAAGGGTAGGTTGCCAGTCTTGGCAGCAGGCCAGGAAGTCTGGCTGCAGGTGAATCTCCATTGTTCAGTCCAGGAGTTCCTCTGGTGCGTTTTGTCACCGGTCCCTACAAGCTGCTTTTGTTGGAGGTCGTCCCATTTGGCCAAGGGCCGTTCCCTTGTGGAAGATCTCAGGGACCACATTTCCCCTTGCGGGTGAATCCATTGTGTGGAAGCGTATGCGCCAGGAGTGGTTTGGTTCCCCAGAGGGCAGTGGCTTTTACGCTGAGTAATCCCAGTTCCCCTGAGGGTGTCTCAGCAGTTCAGGATGACATCCTTATGCTGTGTCGGCGGGGAGGTGGCTCAGGCAGGAAAGTTCAAGGCCCATACCGGGGCGTTGATGGACGGCCGTGCTCTTTGTGCTGATGCCCGTGCGCTCTGAAGGCATCTGTGCCACGATGCATTCACGTTTGGCTGTGGACACACAGACATGATGGACCGCAAATGAAATGTTGAGGGGAGATATAGCGCACATCGGTGGGCGGTATCACCCTTTGCCTCTGTGCGCCCGTTCACTTTTCTCAAACATCCCTGTGTTCTGTCACCCTGAGGCATGTGGTGGAGTGCCAGGGAACAAACACCTGCAGCAGCATTGGGCCCTCTGTATAGTCCATGATACCTGGCGAAGTGAGGAGAGTGCGGCAAGGTGAGGCAAGTCAAAGCAAAAGAGTCTCAGAGTGGTTTTGGCGTGAAGTCCTTGAGGCTCCTCGTAGGAACCTTGTGGTGGTGAGTGGAACTTCTTTGCAGAAACCTAGATGTTTGGCCACGGGGACTTGTGCACTGAGACTACACCCTCACCTTCTTGGCTCTTGCAGGGGAACCCCAGATCTGATGCCATGATCCTTAGCTCCATTTGCAGCCCCGTGGGTCGCCTCTGGCCACTCCTGACTGCTGACATGATTGAGATCAGTGGCTGCCCCGCGGTGGAGCCTGCGACTTTGAACGTGCAGCCTTTGAGCAGGTGGATTGATGATGACTCCCATAAATGCACTGCTTGGAACTCTGAACAAATGAATGGGTCTCAGGTTTCTCCGCGGTCATGTCACTGACGGGCCTGGGGGCGAAAATACAAGGCGCCAGGGCAAGTAACCCAGTTGCTGCAAGGGTTTGCCCTGCCAGTTTGGGCATTGGAATATCTCCAATGCCAATAGCTTTCTGTGTGATCCAAGGGCATCGCCTCTGGCTCGACAAGGTTCCTGGTAGAAACCTTGTGGGGGTAAACGGAACTTCTTTGAAGAAACCTAGAAGTTTGGCCACGGGGACTTGTGCCGCGAGACTACACCGTCACATTCTGGGCTCTTCCTGGGGCACCCGAGCTCCGATGCCCTGAGACGTGGGTGCACTTCCTGCCCCGTGGCTCGAGTCTGGCCGCTCCCTACTGCTGAGAGGATTGAGCTTGCTGACAGTCCGCGACTTTGCATGTCCAGCCTTTGAGCAGGAGCGTGGATCAGTGAGGACTCCCATAAATGCATTCCTTGGAAATCTAAACAGAATGAATGAGCAATACCTACCGTCTTCTCATCCTAACTGAGGTCCAGCACGTGGCTCCCAAAGGAAAATTAGGGAGAGGTCCATGTTGCATTTGCTACTGTGGGCGTGCGCAGCAACATTGTTCAAGTGGAGGGTGGCGGGCTTCTCGTGCAGAAAGAGCCATGTGGAAAGGAGCCTGGGATGTCCATCTACGTGGGAAGGCTAAGGACAACTTGACGTCTCTGGGCACCTGAGTCTAGCCAGAACTGCTATCCCCTGCCGCGGTCAGCGTGCGGGTGCGAAAGGAAGCGTGAGCCACTGGTACTCCTCTGGCTTGCCATTGAGATCTACAGGCCACCCTCAAGCTCAGGTCGTTGCCTTGTTCCCGCAAGGAAACAGAAGTCTCTGCACTCAGGGTCAGAGAAGGAGTCCTGGCCAGGCCAGGCGTCTATGTCATGTTCAGCTTGGGAGGTGGGATATAGTTTAGGTTTGCCCTGATGGTCGGGGGAAATCAAATGGGCCACTGTCCCCGGGATTTGGGCGACGCTGATGGCGCCTCCTTGGGTTGTGTCCTGCTTGTGTGTTGTGTGTGGAGAGTTTGGAAAGTGCCTTAGGCAAATCCAGGGGATATCAAGCTACTTAGGTGAGGGGTGGATTCGTTTGGATCCTGGTGGAGAGAGCAAGGCAAGGCGAGCGGGAAATACACGGGAGAGTGTTGGCTAAGCCCACAGGCTTACTGTTGGGTGGATAGATCGGTATGGGTGGAGATGTCGGTGGACATAGGGTTCCCGGAACTCTTTTGGGATATCTTCAGGAGCATTTGGAGCCCCGTGTAGGGAAGGAATACAGGTGCACATTCGTGGACCATCCCAACCTTTTCCTCTCCTTTCTCAATGTGCTTCACGGCGGGTCCTTGTTCCAGCGAATGGTGCCTTCACGGCACAGTATGGGGTCTTCTCACTGGGACCGATTTGGAGCCGTTGGGATGTTTTGTCCCTGTGTGGCCTCATTGCCCCTATGTTGAGGATGTTAAGGTGTTCCTTAGGACAGCCCAGCGTCATTGCTATACCAGGTCGGCATAGCATTCCCTGAGGTTTGGAGCTCTTCCCGGAGGTCTTTGGGCCCAACCATGCAGAAAGAAGGGAGTCGGCCGCCAAGGCAACGCTACAGGTTTAAAGGCTGGAGTGAATGTGTGCTGCAGGGGTCATTTTGTCCTGCCACCTTCTGGTGCTGCGAGCCTGTGATCTCCAGCATGCATGGCTTCAAGCCAGAGAAGCCATGCTGGTTCAAGGGTCCAGGATGTTGGGTGCGTTCTCTCATTGCACGGCTGTGGGTGACACGTTGGTTCTGGAGGACCTGGGTCTCATGGTTTCTCCAAGGTCTTGTCCTTGAAGGGAAGAATGCGAATGTGCAAGGTGCTACGATAAGTTACCCAGTTGCTGCAAGTGTTTGGCCCGCCATTTTGGGCATTGGAATGGCTCCCTTGCCATTAGCTTTGGTTGCGGTCCTAGGGAAGTTCCTCTGGCTTGGCAGGAGACCAGGAAGTATGCCTGCTGGTGAGTCTCCCTTGATCAGTCCAGGGGTTCTTCAGGTGCCCTTTGTCACGGGTCCCTACGAGCCGCTTTTGATGGAGGTCGTCTTATTCAGCCAAGGGCCCTTCCCTTATGGAAGATCTCTCCCCTTGAGGGCGTGTCCACTGTGTTTAATCATAAGGGCCAAACGCGTCTTTGTTCCCATAGAGGGCACTTGCTCTTAGGCTGAGGGGGCACAGTTGTCCTGAGGGTGTCTCAGGGGATCAGGAAGACATCCTTTTGCTGTGATGGAGGGCAGATTGCTCAGGAGAGGAATTTCAGGGCCCGAGACCAGGGGGTTGTTGGTCGGTGGCACTCTTTGTCCTGATGGCCGCACGCTCTGAAGGCGCCAGTGCCACGATGCTTTCACGTTTGCCTGCGGACACACAGGCAAGATGGACAGTAAATGAAATGTTGCGGAGAGATAGAACACACAATGCTGGGTGGTATCACCCTTTCCCTCGGTGCGCCTGTGCACCCTCCTCAAGCATGCGTGTGTTCTCTCACCCCGAGCCAGGTGGAATGCCAGGGAAGGAATGCCAGCAGCAGCCTGGGGCCATCCGTATAATCCCTGATACCCGTTGAAGTGAGGACGGTGTGGCAAGGCGAGGCCAGCCGAAGGAGTCTCAGAGGGGTGTTGGCGTGCATTCCATGAGGATCCTGCTTTAACCCTTGTTGCGGTAAGCGACACTTCTTTGCTAAACCTAAAGGTTTGGCGATGGGAACGTGTGCACCGGGGCTACACCCTCACCTTCTGGTCTTTTCTCGGGGAACACGAGCTTTGATGCCCTGAGAACTGGCTGCATTTCCTGACCCGTGGCTCGGCTCTGCTGGCCACTTCCGTACGCTGATATGATTCAGCTCGCTGGCCGTCCCATGGTGGAATCTGCAACTTTGCATGTCTACCGTTTGAGCATGTGCTTGGATCGATGATGACTCCCACAAATGCATTCCTTGGAAATCTGAACAAAATGAGTGAGAAATACCTACCGTCTCCTCATTGGAACTGAGGTCCAGCACGTGGCTCCCCAAAGGAAAGTAGGGAGAGGTTCACGTTGCATTTGCGGCCGTGGGTGTCTACAGCCACGTTGTTCAAGTTGAGGGTTGTGGTCATCTCCTGGGGAGAAGAGCCATTGGGAAAGGAGCCTGGGATGCCAATCCAGGTGGGAAGGCTTGGGACAGCGTGCCGTCTCTGGGTTCCTTGGTCTAGCCAGGACTGCTGTCCCCTGCCACGGTTCAGCATGCAGGTAGGAGAGGAAGCGTGAGCCATTGCTCGTCCTGTCACCTGCACTTGAGTTCTACAGGCTGCCCCCACCTGCTGGTCATTGCCTTGTGGCCTCAAAGAAACAGAAGTCTGTAGGCTCAGGGTCAGAACAGGATTCCAGGCCTAGGGCAGGCTTCTTTGTCATGTTCTGCTTGGGAGACCAGATGCAGTTTAGGTTTCTCCTGCTGAGGGGAGAAATCAAATGGGCCACTGTTCCTGGGAGTTTGGCCAATCTGATGGCTCCTCCTCGGGTTGTGTCCTGCTTGTGTGTGCTGTGTGAAGGGGCTGGAAAATGCCTTAGTCAAACTTGGTCACGGCAAGCTTCTTTGGTGAGGGGTGGCTCTGGCATCTTGCCGTGACACGTTGGGATCCCGGTGGAGAGAGAGTAAGGCAAGGCGAGTGAAAGAGACACGTGAGATGGCTGGCTAAGCCCACAGGTTTACTGGTGGGTGGATAGATCGACGGTGGCCATGGGGTTCCCGGAACACATTTGGGATTCCCTCAGGAGCATCTGGAGGCACGTGTAGGGAGGGAATACGGGAGCACATTTGTGGACGGTCCCGCCTCTTTCCTCTCCTTGGTCGATTTGCTTCATGGCGGGTTCTTGTGCCAGCGAATGGTTGCCTTCATGGCACAGTATGGTGTCTCCTCATGGGGGCCGATTTGGAGGCCTTGGGGTGTTTTGTCCCTGTCTGACCACGTTCCCCCTGTGTTGAAGATGTGAAGGTGTTCCTGAGGACAGCCAGGCATCGTTTCTATACCCGGCCCACATAGCGTTCCCTGAGGATTGGAGCTCTACCCGGAGGTCATTGGGTGCAACCGTGCAGAAACAAGGGAGTTGGCTGCCAAGGAAAGGCTGCAGGTTTAAGGGCAGGAGAGGATGTGTGGTGTGGGTGTCATTTTTCCTGCCACCCGCTGGTGCGTCGAGACTGTGGTATCCGGCGAGCCTGGCCACAGGCTAGACAAGTCATACCGGTTCAAGTGTCTAGGCTGTTGTCTGGGTTCTGTCGTTGCATGGCTGTGGGTAACAAGTTGCTTGTAGAGGACCTGGGCCTCAGGGATTCCCCAATGTCACGTCACTGATGGGCCCAGAGGGTGAAAGTACCAGACACCACTGCAAGTTACACAATTGCTGCAAGGGTTTGCCCCGCCACGTTGGGTGTCGGAATGGTTCCGATGCCATTAGTTTTGTGTGTGGGCCAAGGGTAGGTTGCCAGTCTTGGCAGCAGGCCAGGAAGTCTGGCTGCAGGTGAATCTGCATTGTTCAGTCCAGGAGTTCCTCTGGTGCGTTTTGTCACCGGTCCCTACAAGCTGCTTTTGTTGGAGGTCGTCCCATTTGGCCAAGGGCCGTTCCCTTGTGGAAGATCTCAGGGACCACATTTCCCCTTGCGGGTGAATCCATTGTGTGGAAGCGTATGCGCCAGGAGTGGTTTGGTTCCCCAGAGGGCAGTGGCTTTTACGCTGAGTAATCCCAGTTCCCCTGAGGGTGTCTCAGCAGTTCAGGATGACATCCTTATGCTGTGTCGGCGGGGAGGTGGCTCAGGCAGGAATGTTCAAGGCCCATACCGGGGCGTTGATGGACGGCCGTGCTCTTTGTGCTGATGCCCGTGCGCTCTGAAGGCATCTGTGCCACGATGCATTCACGTTTGGCTGTGGACACACAGACATGATGGACCGCAAATGAAATGTTGAGGGGAGATATAGCGCACATCGGTGGGCGGTATCACCCTTTGCCTCTGTGCGCCCGTTCACTTTTCTCAAACATCCCTGTGTTCTGTCACCCTGAGGCATGTGGTGGAGTGCCAGGGAACAAACACCTGCAGCAGCATTGGGCCCTCTGTATAGTCCATGATACCTGGCGAAGTGAGGAGAGTGCGGCAAGGTGAGGCAAGTCAAAGCAAAAGAGTCTCAGAGTGGTTTGGGCGTGAAGTCCTTGAGGCTCCTCGTAGGAACCTTGTGGTGGTGAGTGGAACTTCTTTGCAGAAACCTAGATGTTTGGCCACGGGGACTTGTGCACTGAGACTACACCCTCACCTTCTTGGCTCTTGCAGGGGAACCCCAGATCTGATGCCATGATCCTTAGCTCCATTTGCAGCCCCGTGGGTCGCCTCTGGCCACTCCTGACTGCTGACATGATTGAGATCAGTGGCTGCCCCGCGGTGGAGCCTGCGACTTTGAACGTGCAGCCTTTGAGCAGGTGGATTGATGATGACTCCCATAAATGCACTGCTTGGAACTCTGAACAAATGAATGGGTCTCAGGTTTCTCCGCGGTCATGTCACTGACGGGCCTGGGGGCGAAAATACAAGGCGCCAGGGCAAGTAACCCAGTTGCTGCAAGGGTTTGCCCTGCCAGTTTGGGCATTGGAATATCTCCAATGCCAATAGCTTTCTGTGTGATCCAAGGGCATCGCCTCTGGCTCGACAAGGTTCCTGGTAGAAACCTTGTGGGGGTAAACGGAACTTCTTTGAAGAAACCTAGAAGTTTGGCCACGGGGACTTGTGCCGCGAGACTACACCGTCACATTCTGGGCTCTTCCTGGGGCACCCGAGCTCCGATGCCCTGAGACGTGGGTGCACTTCCTGCCCCGTGGCTCGAGTCTGGCCGCTCCCTACTGCTGAGAGGATTGAGCTTGCTGACAGTCCGCGACTTTGCATGTCCAGCCTTTGAGCAGGAGCGTGGATCAGTGAGGACTCCCATAAATGCATTCCTTGGAAATCTAAACAGAATGAATGAGCAATACCTACCGTCTTCTCATCCTAACTGAGGTCCAGCACGTGGCTCCCAAAGGAAAATTAGGGAGAGGTCCATGTTGCATTTGCTACTGTGGGCGTGCGCAGCAACATTGTTCAAGTGGAGGGTGGCGGGCTTCTCGTGCAGAAAGAGCCATGTGGAAAGGAGCCTGGGATGTCCATCTATGTGGGAAGGCTAAGGACAACTTGACGTCTCTGGGCACCTGAGTCTAGCCAGAACTGCTATCCCCTGCCGCGGTCAGCGTGCGGGTGCGAAAGGAAGCGTGAGCCACTGGTACTCCTCTGGCTTGCCATTGAGATCTACAGGCCACCCTCAAGCTCAGGTCGTTGCCTTGTTCCCGCAAGGAAACAGAAGTCTCTGCACTCAGGGTCAGAGAAGGAGTCCTGGCCAGGCCAGGCGTCTATGTCATGTTCAGCTTGGGAGGTGGGATATAGTTTAGGTTTGCCCTGATGGTCGGGGGAAATCAAATGGGCCACTGTCCCCGGGATTTGGGCGACGCTGATGGCGCCTCCTTGGGTTGTGTCCTGCTTGTGTGTTGTGTGTGGAGAGTTTGGAAAGTGCCTTAGGCAAATCCAGGGGATATCAAGCTACTTAGGTGAGGGGTGGATTCGTTTGGATCCTGGTGGAGAGAGCAAGGCAAGGCGAGCGGGAAATACACGGGAGAGTGTTGGCTAAGCCCACAGGCTTACTGTTGGGTGGATAGATCGGTATGGGTGGAGATGTCGGTGGACATAGGGTTCCCGGAACTCTTTTGGGATATCTTCAGGAGCATTTGGAGCCCCGTGTAGGGAAGGAATACAGGTGCACATTCGTGGACCATCCCAACCTTTTCCTCTCCTTTCTCAATGTGCTTCACGGCGGGTCCTTGTTCCAGCGAATGGTGCCTTCACGGCACAGTATGGGGTCTTCTCACTGGGACCGATTTGGAGCCGTTGGGATGTTTTGTCCCTGTGTGGCCTCATTGCCCCTATGTTGAGGATGTTAAGGCGTTCCTTAGGACAGCCCAGCGTCATTGCTATACCAGGTCGGCATAGCATTCCCTGAGGTTTGGAGCTCTTCCCGGAGGTCTTTGGGCCCAATCATGCAGAAAGAAGGGAGTCGGCTGCCAAGGCAACGCTACAGGTTTAAAGGCTGGAGTGAATGTGTGCTGCAGGGGTCATTTTGTCCTGCCACCTTCTGGTGCTGCGAGCCTGTGATCTCCAGCATGCATGGCTTCAAGCCAGAGAAGCCATGCCGGTTCAAGGGTCCAGGATGTTGGGTGCGTTCTCTCATTGCACGGCTGTGGGTGACACGTTGGTTCTGGAGGACCTGGGTCTCATGGTTTCTCCAAGGTCTTGTCCTTGAAGGGAAGAATGCGAATGTGCAAGGTGCTACGATAAGTTACCCAGTTGCTGCAAGTGTTTGGCCCGCCATTTTGGGCATTGGAATGGCTCCCTTGCCATTAGCTTTGGTTGCGGTCCTAGGGAAGTTCCTCTGGCTTGGCAGGAGACCAGGAAGTATGCCTGCTGGTGAGTCTCCCTTGATCAGTCCAGGGGTTCTTCAGGTGCCCTTTGTCACGGGTCCCTACGAGCCGCTTTTGATGGAGGTCGTCTTATTCAGCCAAGGGCCCTTCCCTTATGGAAGATCTCTCCCCTTGAGGGCGTGTCCACTGTGTTTAATCATAAGGGCCAAACGCGTGTTTGTTCCCATAGAGGGCACTTGCTCTTAGGCTGAGGGGGCACAGTTGTCCTGAGGGTGTCTCAGGGGATCAGGAAGACATCCTTTTGCTGTGATGGAGGGCAGATTGCTCAGGAGAGGAATTTCAGGGCCCGAGACCAGGGGGTTGTTGGTCGGTGGCACTCTTTGTCCTGATGGCCGCACGCTCTGAAGGCGCCAGTGCCACGATGCTTTCACGTTTGCCTGCGGACACACAGGCAAGATGGACAGTAAATGAAATGTTGCGGAGAGATAGAACACACAATGCTGGGTGGTATCACCCTTTCCCTCGGTGCGCCTGTGCACCCTCCTCAAGCATGCGTGTGTTCTCTCACCCCGAGCCAGGTGGAATGCCAGGGAAGGAATGCCAGCAGCAGCCTGGGGCCATCCGTATAATCCCTGATACCCGTTGAAGTGAGGACGGTGTGGCAAGGCGAGGCCAGCCGAAGGAGTCTCAGAGGGGTGTTGGCGTGCATTCCATGAGGATCCTGCTTTAACCCTTGTTGCGGTAAGCGACACTTCTTTGCTAAACCTAAAGGTTTGGCGATGGGAACGTGTGCACCGGGGCTACACCCTCACCTTCTGGTCTTTTCTCGGGGAACACGAGCTTTGATGCCCTGAGAACTGGCTGCATTTCCTGACCCATGGCTCGGCTCTGCTGGCCACTTCCGTACGCTGATATGATTCAGCTCGCTGGCCGTCCCATGGTGGAATCTGCAACTTTGCATGTCCACCGTTTGAGCATGTGCTTGGATCGATGATGACTCCCACAAATGCATTCCTTGGAAATCTGAACAAAATGAGTGAGAAATCCCTACCGTCTCCTCGTTGGAACTGAGGTCCAGCACGTGGCTCCCCAAAGGAAAGTAGGGAGAGGTTCACGTTGCATTTGCGGCCGTGGGTGTCTACAGCCACGTTGTTCAAGTTGAGGGTTGTGGTCATCTCCTGGGGAGAAGAGCCATTGGGAAAGGAGCCTGGGATGCCAATCCAGGTGGGAAGGCTTGGGACAGCGTGCCGTCTCTGGGTTCCTTGGTCTAGCCAGGACTGCTGTCCCCTGCCACGGTTCAGCATGCAGGTAGGAGAGGAAGCGTGAGCCATTGCTCGTCCTGCCACCTGCACTTGAGTTCTACAGGCTGCCCCCACCTGCTGGTCATTGCCTTGTGGCCTCAAAGAAACAGAAGTCTGTAGGCTCAGGGTCAGAACAGGATTCCAGGCCTAGGGCAGGCTTCTTTGTCATGTTCTGCTTGGGAGACCAGATGCAGTTTAGGTTTCTCCTGCTGAGGGGAGAAATCAAATGGGCCACTGTTCCTGGGAGTTTGGCCAATCTGATGGCTCCTCCTCGGGTTGTGTCCTGCTTGTGTGTGCTGTGTGAAGGGGCTGGAAAATGCCTTAGTCAAACTTGGTCACGGCAAGCTTCTTTGGTGAGGGGTGGCTCTGGCATCTTGCCGTGACACGTTGGGATCCCGGTGGAGAGAGAGTAAGGCAAGGCGAGTGAAAGAGACACGTGAGATGGCTGGCTAAGCCCACAGGTTTACTGGTGGGTGGATAGATCGACGGTGGCCATGGGGTTCCCGGAACACATTTGGGATTCCCTCAGGAGCATCTGGAGGCACGTGTAGGGAGGGAATACGGGAGCACATTTGTGGACTGTCCCGCCTCTTTCCTCTCCCTGGTCGATTTGCTTCATGGCGGGTTCTTGTGCCAGCGAATGGTTGCCTTCATGGCACAGTATGGTGTCTCCTCATGGGGGCCGATTTGGAGGCCTTGGGGTGTTTTGTCCCTGTCTGACCACGTTCCCCCTGTGTTGAAGATGTGAAGGTGTTCCTGAGGACAGCCAGGCATCGTTTCTATACCCGGCCCACATAGCGTTCCCTGAGGATTGGAGCTCTACCCGGAGGTCATTGGGTGCAACCGTGCAGAAACAAGGGAGTTGGCTGCCAAGGAAAGGCTGCAGGTTTAAGGGCAGGAGAGGATGTGTGGTGTGGGTGTCATTTTTCCTGCCACCCGCTGGTGCGTCGAGACTGTAGTAACTGGTGAGCCTGGCCACAGGCTAGACAAGTCATACCAGTTCAGGTGTCTAGGCTGTTGTCTGGGTTCTGTCGTTGCATGGCTGTGGGTAACAAGTTGCTTGTAGAGGACCTGGGCCTCAGGGTTTCCCCAATGTCACGTCACTGATGGGCCCAGAGAGTGAAAGTACCAGACACCACTGCAAGTTACACAATTGCTGCAAGGGTTTGCCCGCCACGTTGGGCGTCGGAATGGTTCCGATGCCATTAGCTTTGTGTGTGGGCCAAGGGTAGGTTGCCAGTCTTGGCAGCAGGCCAGGAAGTCTGGCTGCAGGTGAATCTGCATTGTTCAGTCCAGGAGTTCCTCTGGTGCGTTTTGTCACCGGTCCCTACAAGCTGCTTTTGTTGGAGGTCGTCCCATTTGGCCAAGGGCCGTTCCCTTGTGGAAGATCTCAGGGACCACATTTCCCCTTGCGGGTGAATCCATTGTGTGGAAGCGTATGCGCCAGGAGTGGTTTGGTTCCCCAGAGGGCAGTGGATTTTACGCTGAGTAATCCCAGTTCCCCTGAGGGTGTCTCAGCAGTTCAGGATGACATCCTTATGCTGTGTCGGCGGGGAGGTGGCTCAGGCAGGAAAGTTCAAGGCCCATACCGGGGCGTTGATGGACGGCCGTGCTCTTTGTGCTGATGCCCGTGTGCTCTGAAGACATCTGTGCCACGATGCATTCACGTTTGGCTGTGGACACACAGACATGATGGACCGCAAATGAAATGTTGAGGGGAGATATAGCGCACATCGGTGGGCGGTATCACCCTTTGCCTCTGTGCGCCCGTTCACTTTTCTCAAACATCCCTGTGTTCTGTCACCCTGAGGCATGTGGTGGAGTGCCAGGGAACAAACACCTGCAGCAGCATTGGGCCCTCTGTATAGTCCATGATACCTGGCGAAGTGAGGAGAGTGCGGCAAGGTGAGGCAAGTCAAGGCAAAAGAGTCTCAGAGTGGTTTTGGCGTGAAGTCCTTGAGGCTCCTCGTAGGAACCTTGTGGTGGTGAGTGGAACTTCTTTGCAGAAACCTAGATGTTTGGCCACGGGGACTTGTGCACTGAGACTACACCCTCACCTTCTTGGCTCTTGCAGGGGAACCCCAGATCTGATGCCATGATCCTTAGCTCCATTTGCAGCCCCGTGGGTCGCCTCTGGCCACTCCTGACTGCTGACATGATTGAGATCGGTGGCTGCCCCGCAGTGGAGCCTGCGACTTTGAACGTGCAGCCTTTGAGCAGGTGGATTGATGATGACTCCCATAAATGCACTGCTTGGAACTCTGAACAAATGAATGGGTCTCAGGTTTCTCCACGGTCATGTCACTGACGGGCCTGGGGGCGAAAATACAAGGCGCCAGGGCAAGTAACCCAGTTGCTGCAAGGGTTTGCCCTGCCAGTTTGGGCATTGGAATATCTCCAATGCCAATAGCTTTCTGTGTGATCCAAGGGCATCGCCTCTGGCTCGACAAGGTTCCTGGTAGAAACCTTGTGGGGGTAAACGGAACTTCTTTGAAGAAACCTAGAAGTTTGGCCACGGGGACTTGTGCCACGAGACTACACCGTCACATTCTGGGCTCTTCTTGGGGCACCCGAGCTCCGATGCCCTGAGACGTGGGTGCACTTCCTGCCCCGTGGCTCGAGTCTGGCCGCTCCCTACTGCTGAGAGGATTGAGCTTGCTGACAGTCTGCGACTTTGCATGTCCAGCCTTTGAGCAGGAGCGTGGATCAGTGAGGACTCCCATAAATGCATTCCTTGGAAATCTAAACAGAATGAATGAGCAATACCTACCGTCTTCTCATCCTAACTGAGGTCCAGCACGTGGCTCCCAAAGGAAAATTAGGGAGAGGTCCATGTTGCATTTGCTACTGTGGGCGTGCGCAGCAACATTGTTCAAGTGGAGGGTGGCGGGCTTCTCGTGCAGAAAGAGCCATGTGGAAAGGAGCCTGGGATGTCCATCTACGTGGGAAGGCTAAGGACAACTTGACGTCTCTGGGCACCTGAGTCTAGCCAGAACTGCTATCCCCTGCCGCGGTCAGCGTGCGGGTGCGAAAGGAAGCGTGAGCCACTGGTACTCCTCTGGCTTGCCATTGAGATCTACAGGCCACCCTCAAGCTCAGGTCGTTGCCTTGTTCCCGCAAGGAAACAGAAGTCTCTGCACTCAGGGTCAGAGAAGGAGTCCTGGCCAGGCCAGGCGTCTATGTCATGTTCAGCTTGGGAGGTGGGATATAGTTTAGGTTTACCCTGATGGTCGGGGGAAATCAAATGGGCCACTGTCCCCGGGATTTGGGCGACGCTGATGGCGCCTCCTTGGGTTGTGTCCTGCTTGTGTGTTGTGTGTGGAGAGTTTGGAAAGTGCCTTAGGCAAATCCAGGGGATATCAAGCTACTTAGGTGAGGGGTGGATTCGTTTGGATCCTGGTGGAGAGAGCAAGGCAAGGCGAGCGGGAAATACACGGGAGAGTGTTGGCTAAGCCCACAGGCTTACTGTTGGGTGGATAGATCGGTATGGGTGGAGATGTCGGTGGACATAGGGTTCCCGGAACTCTTTTGGGATATCTTCAGGAGCATTTGGAGCCCCGTGTAGGGAAGGAATACAGGTGCACATTCGTGGACCATCCCAACCTTTTCCTCTCCTTTCTCAATGTGCTTCACGGCGGGTCCTTGTTCCAGCGAATGGTGCCTTCACGGCACAGTATGGGGTCTTCTCACTGGGACCGATTTGGAGCCGTTGGGATGTTTTGTCCCTGTGTGGCCTCATTGCCCCTATGTTGAGGATGTTAAGGTGTTCCTTAGGACAGCCCAGCGTCATTGCTATACCAGGTCGGCATAGCATTCCCTGAGGTTTGGAGCTCTTCGCAGAGGTCTTTGGGCCCAACCATGCAGAAAGAAGGGAGTCGGCCGCCAAGGCAACGCTACAGGTTTAAGGGCTAGACTGAATGTGTGCTGCAGGGGTCATTTTGTCCTGCCACCTTCTGGTGCTGCGAGCCTGTGATCTCCAGCATGCATGGCTTCAAGCCAGAGAAGCCATGCCGGTTCAAGGGTCCAGGATGTTGGGTGCGTTCTCTCATTGCACGGCTGTGGGTGACACGTTGGTTCTGGAGGACCTGGGTCTCATGGTTTCTCCAAGGTCTTGTCCTTGAAGGGAAGAATGCGAATGTGCAAGGTGCTACGATAAGTTACCCAGTTGCTGCAAGTGTTTGGCCCGCCATTTTGGGCATTGGAATGGCTCCCTTGCCATTAGCTTTGGTTGCGGTCCTAGGGAAGTTCCTCTGGCTTGGCAGGAGACCAGGAAGTATGCCTGCTGGTGAGTCTCCCTTGATCAGTCCAGGGGTTCTTCAGGTGCCCTTTGTCACGGGTCCCTACGAGCCGCTTTTGATGGAGGTCGTCTTATTCAGCCAAGGGCCCTTCCCTTATGGAAGATCTCTCCCCTTGAGGGCGTGTCCACTGTGTTTAATCATAAGGGCCAAACGCGTGTTTGTTCCCATAGAGGGCACTTGCTCTTAGGCTGAGGGGGCACAGTTGTCCTGAGGGTGTCTCAGGGGATCAGGAAGACATCCTTTTGCTGTGATGGAGGGCAGATTGCTCAGGAGAGGAATTTCAGGGCCCGAGACCAGGGGGTTGTTGGTCGGTGGCACTCTTTGTCCTGATGGCCGCACGCTCTGAAGGCGCCAGTGCCACGATGCTTTCACGTTTGCCTGCGGACACACAGGCAAGATGGACAGTAAATGAAATGTTGCGGAGAGATAGAACACACAATGCTGGGTGGTATCGCCCTTTCCCTCGGTGCGCCTGTGCACCCTCCTCAAGCATGCGTGTGTTCTCTCACCCCGAGCCAGGTGGAATGCCAGGGAAGGAATGCCAGCAGCAGCCTGGGGCCATCCGTATAATCCCTGATACCCGTTGAAGTGAGGACGGTGTGGCAAGGCGAGGCCAGCCGAAGGAGTCTCAGAGGGGTGTTGGCGTGCATTCCATGAGGATCCTGCTTTAACCCTTGTTGCGGTAAGCGACACTTCTTTGCTAAACCTAAAGGTTTGGCGATGGGAACGTGTGCACCGGGGCTACACCCTCACCTTCTGGTCTTTTCTCGGGGAACACGAGCTTTGATGCCCTGAGAACTGGCTGCATTTCCTGACCCGTGGCTCGGCTCTGCTGGCCACTTCCGTACGCTGATATGATTCAGCTCGCTGGCCGTCCCATGGTGGAATCTGCAACTTTGCATGTCCACCGTTTGAGCATGTGCTTGGATCGATGATGACTCCCACAAATGCATTCCTTGGAAATCTGAACAAAATGAGTGAGAAATCCCTACCGTCTCCTCGTTGGAACTGAGGTCCAGCACGTGGCTCCCCAAAGGAAAGTAGGGAGAGGTTCACGTTGCATTTGCGGCCGTGGGTGTCTACAGCCACGTTGTTCAAGTTGAGGGTTGTGGTCATCTCCTGGGGAGAAGAGCCATTGGGAAAGGAGCCTGGGATGCCAATCCAGGTGGGAAGGCTTGGGACAGCGTGCCGTCTCTGGGTTCCTTGGTCTAGCCAGGACTGCTGTCCCCTGCCACGGTTCAGCATGCAGGTAGGAGAGGAAGCGTGAGCCATTGCTCGTCCTGCCACCTGCACTTGAGTTCTACAGGCTGCCCCCACCTGCTGGTCATTGCCTTGTGGCCTCAAAGAAACAGAAGTCTGTAGGCTCAGGGTCAGAACAGGATTCCAGGCCTAGGGCAGGCTTCTTTGTCATGTTCTGCTTGGGAGACCAGATGCAGTTTAGGTTTCTCCTGCTGAGGGGAGAAATCAAATGGGCCACTGTTCCTGGGAGTTTGGCCAATCTGATGGCTCCTCCTCGGGTTGTGTCCTGCTTGTGTGTGCTGTGTGAAGGGGCTGGAAAATGCCTTAGTCAAACTTGGTCACGGCAAGCTTCTTTGGTGAGGGGTGGCTCTGGCATCTTGCCGTGACACGTTGGGATCCCGGTGGAGAGAGAGTAAGGCAAGGCGAGTGAAAGAGACACGTGAGATGGCTGGCTAAGCCCACAGGTTTACTGGTGGGTGGATAGATCGACGGTGGCCATGGGGTTCCCGGAACACATTTGGGATTCCCTCAGGAGCATCTGGAGGCACGTGTAGGGAGGGAATACGGGAGCACATTTGTGGACGGTCCCGCCTCTTTCCTCTCCTTGGTCGATTTGCTTCATGGCGGGTTCTTGTGCCAGCGAATGGTTGCCTTCATGGCACAGTATGGTGTCTCCTCATGGGGGCCGATTTGGAGGCCTTGGGGTGTTTTGTCCCTGTCTGACCACGTTCCCCCTGTGTTGAAGATGTGAAGGTGTTCCTGAGGACAGCCAGGCATCGTTTCTATACCCGGCCCACATAGCGTTCCCTGAGGATTGGAGCTCTACCTGGAGGTCATTGGGTGCAACCGTGCAGAAACAAGGGAGTTGGCTGCCAAGGAAAGGCTGCAGGTTTAAGGGCAGGAGAGGATGTGTGGTGTGGGTGTCATTTTTCCTGCCACCCGCTGGTGCGTCGAGACTGTGGTATCCGGCGAGCCTGGCCACAGGCTAGACAAGTCATACCGGTTCAAGTGTCTAGGCTGTTGTCTGGGTTCTGTCGTTGCATGGCTGTGGGTAACAAGTTGCTTGTAGAGGACCTGGGCCTCAGGGATTCCCCAATGTCACGTCACTGATGGGCCCAGAGGGTGAAAGTACCAGACACCACTGCAAGTTACACAATTGCTGCAAGGGTTTGCCCTGCCACGTTGGGCGTCGAAATGGTTCCGATGCCATTAGCTTTGTGTGTGGGCCAAGGGTAGGTTGCCAGTCTTGGCAGCAGGCCAGGAAGTCTGGCTGCAGGTGAATCTCCATTGTTCAGTCCAGGAGTTCCTCTGGTGCGTTTTGTCACCGGTCCCTACAAGCTGCTTTTGTTGGAGGTCGTCCCATTTGGCCAAGGGCCGTTCCCTTGTGGAAGATCTCAGGGACCACATTTCCCCTTGCGGGTGAATCCATTGTGTGGAAGCGTATGCGCCAGGAGTGGTTTGGTTCCCCAGAGGGCAGTGGCTTTTACGCTGAGTAATCCCAGTTCCCCTGAGGGTGTCTCAGCAGTTCAGGATGACATCCTTATGCTGTGTCGGCGGGGAGGTGGCTCAGGCAGGAAAGTTCAAGGCCCATACCAGGGGGTTGATGGACGGCCGTGCTCTTTGTGCTGATGCCCGTGCGCTCTGAAGGCATCTGTGCCACGATGCATTCACGTTTGGCTGTGGACACACAGACATGATGGACCGCAAATGAAATGTTGAGGGGAGATATAGCGCACATCGGTGGGTGGTATCACCCTTTGCCTCTGTGCGCCCGTTCACTTTTCTCAAACATCCCTGTGTTCTGTCACCCTGAGGCATGTGGTGGAGTGCCAGGGAACAAACACCTGCAGCAGCATTGGGCCCTCTGTATAGTCCATGATACCTGGCGAAGTGAGGAGAGTGCGGCAAGGTGAGGCAAGTCAAGGCAAAAGAGTCTCAGAGTGGTTTTGGCGTGAAGTCCTTGAGGCTCCTCGTAGGAACCTTGTGGTGGTGAGTGGAACTTCTTTGCAGAAACCTAGATGTTTGGCCACGGGGACTTGTGCACTGAGACTACACCCTCACCTTCTTGGCTCTTGCAGGGGAACCCCAGATCTGATGCCATGATCCTTAGCTCCATTTGCAGCCCCGTGGGTCGCCTCTGGCCACTCCTGACTGCTGACATGATTGAGATCGGTGGCTGCCCCGCAGTGGAGCCTGCGACTTTGAACGTGCAGCCTTTGAGCAGGTGGATTGATGATGACTCCCATAAATGCACTGCTTGGAACTCTGAACAAATGAATGGGTCTCAGGTTTCTCCGCGGTCATGTCACTGACGGGCCTGGGGGCGAAAATACAAGGCGCCAGGGCAAGTAACCCAGTTGCTGCAAGGGTTTGCCCTGCCAGTTTGGGCATTGGAATATCTCCAATGCCAATAGCTTTCTGTGTGATCCAAGGGCATCGCCTCTGGCTCGACAAGGTTCCTGGTAGAAACCTTGTGGGGGTAAACGGAACTTCTTTGAAGAAACCTAGAAGTTTGGCCACGGGGACTTGTGCCACGAGACTACACCGTCACATTCTGGGCTCTTCTTGGGGCACCCGAGCTCCGATGCCCTGAGACGTGGGTGCACTTCCTGCCCCGTGGCTCGAGTCTGGCCGCTCCCTACTGCTGAGAGGATTGAGCTTGCTGACAGTCTGCGACTTTGCATGTCCAGCCTTTGAGCAGGAGCGTGGATCAGTGAGGACTCCCATAAATGCATTCCTTGGAAATCTAAACAGAATGAATGAGCAATACCTACCGTCTTCTCATCCTAACTGAGGTCCAGCACGTGGCTCCCAAAGGAAAATTAGGGAGAGGTCCATGTTGCATTTGCTACTGTGGGCGTGCGCAGCAACATTGTTCAAGTGGAGGGTGGCGGGCTTCTCGTGCAGAAAGAGCCATGTGGAAAGGAGCCTGGGATGTCCATCTACGTGGGAAGGCTAAGGACAACTTGACGTCTCTGGGCACCTGAGTCTAGCCAGAACTGCTATCCCCTGCCGCGGTCAGCGTGCGGGTGCGAAAGGAAGCGTGAGCCACTGGTACTCCTCTGGCTTGCCATTGAGATCTACAGGCCACCCTCAAGCTCAGGTCGTTGCCTTGTTCCCGCAAGGAAACAGAAGTCTCTGCACTCAGGGTCAGAGAAGGAGTCCTGGCCAGGCCAGGCGTCTATGTCATGTTCAGCTTGGGAGGTGGGATATAGTTTAGGTTTACCCTGATGGTCGGGGGAAATCAAATGGGCCACTGTCCCCGGGATTTGGGCGACGCTGATGGCGCCTCCTTGGGTTGTGTCCTGCTTGTGTGTTGTGTGTGGAGAGTTTGCAAAGTGCCTTAGGCAAATCCAGGGGATATCAAGCTACTTAGGTGAGGGGTGGATTCGTTTGGATCCTGGTGGAGAGAGCAAGGCAAGGCGAGCGGGAAATACACGGGAGAGTGTTGGCTAAGCCCACAGGCTTACTGTTGGGTGGATAGATCGGTATGGGTGGAGATGTCGGTGGACATAGGGTTCCCGGAACTCTTTTGGGATATCTTCAGGAGCATTTGGAGCCCCGTGTAGGGAAGGAATACAGGTGCACATTCGTGGACCATCCCAACCTTTTCCTCTCCTTTCTCAATGTGCTTCACGGCGGGTCCTTGTTCCAGCGAATGGTGCCTTCACGGCACAGTATGGTGTCTTCTCACTGGGACCGATTTGGAGCCGTTGGGATGTTTTGTCCCTGTGTGGCCTCATTGCCCCTATGTTGAGGATGTTAAGGTGTTCCTTAGGACAGCCCAGCGTCATTGCTATACCAGGTCGGCATAGCATTCCCTGAGGTTTGGAGCTCTTCGCAGAGGTCTTTGGGCCCAACCATGCAGAAAGAAGGGAGTCGGCCGCCAAGGCAACGCTACAGGTTTAAGGGCTAGACTGAATGTGTGCTGCAGGGGTCATTTTGTCCTGCCACCTTCTGGTGCTGCGAGCCTGTGATCTCCAGCATGCATGGCTTCAAGCCAGAGAAGCCATGCCGGTTCAAGGGTCCAGGATGTTGGGTGCGTTCTCTCATTGCACGGCTGTGGGTGACACGTTGGTTCTGGAGGACCTGGGTCTCATGGTTTCTCCAAGGTCTTGTCCTTGAAGGGAAGAATGCGAATGTGCAAGGTGCTACGATAAGTTACCCAGTTGCTGCAAGTGTTTGGCCCGCCATTTTGGGCATTGGAATGGCTCCCTTGCCATTAGCTTTGGTTGCGGTCCTAGGGAAGTTCCTCTGGCTTGGCAGGAGACCAGGAAGTATGCCTGCTGGTGAGTCTCCCTTGATCAGTCCAGGGGTTCTTCAGGTGCCCTTTGTCACGGGTCCCTACGAGCCGCTTTTGATGGAGGTCGTCTTATTCAGCCAAGGGCCCTTCCCTTATGGAAGATCTCTCCCCTTGAGGGCGTGTCCACTGTGTTTAATCATAAGGGCCAAACGCGTGTTTGTTCCCATAGAGGGCACTTGCTCTTAGGCTGAGGGGGCACAGTTGTCCTGAGGGTGTCTCAGGGGATCAGGAAGACATCCTTTTGCTGTGATGGAGGGCAGATTGCTCAGGAGAGGAATTTCAGGGCCCGAGACCAGGGGGTTGTTG
This sequence comes from Balaenoptera borealis, assembly GCF_965194805.1. Taxonomy (NCBI): domain Eukaryota; kingdom Metazoa; phylum Chordata; class Mammalia; order Artiodactyla; family Balaenopteridae; genus Balaenoptera; species Balaenoptera borealis. The sequence continues at coordinate 129,706,266 of NC_138866.1, forward strand.
GTCGGTGGCACTCTTTGTCCTGATGGCCGCACGCTCTGAAGGCGCCAGTGCCACGATGCTTTCACGTTTGCCTGCGGACACACAGGCAAGATGGACAGTAAATGAAATGTTGAGGAGAGATAGAACACACAATGCTGGGTGGTATCGCCCTTTCCCTCGGTGCGCCTGTGCACCCTCCTCAAGCATGCGTGTGTTCTCTCACCCCGAGCCAGGTGGAATGCCAGGGAAGGAATGCCAGCAGCAGCCTGGGGCCATCCGTATAATCCCTGATACCCGTTGAAGTGAGGACGGTGTGGCAAGGCGAGGCCAGCCGAAGGAGTCTCAGAGGGGTGTTGGCGTGCATTCCATGAGGATCCTGCTTTAACCCTTGTTGCGGTAAGCGACACTTCTTTGCTAAACCTAAAGGTTTGGCGATGGGAACGTGTGCACCGGGGCTACACCCTCACCTTCTGGTCTTTTCTCGGGGAACACGAGCTTTGATGCCCTGAGAACTGGCTGCATTTCCTGACCCGTGGCTCGGCTCTGCTGGCCACTTCCGTACGCTGATATGATTCAGCTCGCTGGCCGTCCCATGGTGGAATCTGCAACTTTGCATGTCCACCGTTTGAGCATGTGCTTGGATCGATGATGACTCCCACAAATGCATTCCTTGGAAATCTGAACAAAATGAGTGAGAAATCCCTACCGTCTCCTCGTTGGAACTGAGGTCCAGCACGTGGCTCCCCAAAGGAAAGTAGGGAGAGGTTCACGTTGCATTTGCGGCCGTGGGTGTCTACAGCCACGTTGTTCAAGTTGAGGGTTGTGGTCATCTCCTGGGGAGAAGAGCCATTGGGAAAGGAGCCTGGGATGCCAATCCAGGTGGGAAGGCTTGGGACAGCGTGCCGTCTCTGGGTTCCTTGGTCTAGCCAGGACTGCTGTCCCCTGCCACGGTTCAGCATGCAGGTAGGAGAGGAAGCGTGAGCCATTGCTCGTCCTGCCACCTGCACTTGAGTTCTACAGGCTGCCCCCACCTGCTGGTCATTGCCTTGTGGCCTCAAAGAAACAGAAGTCTGTAGGCTCAGGGTCAGAACAGGATTCCAGGCCTAGGGCAGGCTTCTTTGTCATGTTCTGCTTGGGAGACCAGATGCAGTTTAGGTTTCTCCTGCTGAGGGGAGAAATCAAATGGGCCACTGTTCCTGGGAGTTTGGCCAATCTGATGGCTCCTCCTCGGGTTGTGTCCTGCTTGTGTGTGCTGTGTGAAGGGGCTGGAAAATGCCTTAGTCAAACTTGGTCACGGCAAGCTTCTTTGGTGAGGGGTGGCTCTGGCATCTTGCCGTGACACGTTGGGATCCCGGTGGAGAGAGAGTAAGGCAAGGCGAGTGAAAGAGACACGTGAGATGGCTGGCTAAGCCCACAGGTTTACTGGTGGGTGGATAGATCGACGGTGGCCATGGGGTTCCCGGAACACATTTGGGATTCCCTCAGGAGCATCTGGAGGCACGTGTAGGGAGGGAATACGGGAGCACATTTGTGGACTGTCCCGCCTCTTTCCTCTCCCTGGTCGATTTGCTTCATGGCGGGTTCTTGTGCCAGCGAATGGTTGCCTTCATGGCACAGTATGGTGTCTCCTCATGGGGGCCGATTTGGAGGCCTTGGGGTGTTTTGTCCCTGTCTGACCACGTTCCCCCTGTGTTGAAGATGTGAAGGTGTTCCTGAGGACAGCCAGGCATCGTTTCTATACCCGGCCCACATAGCGTTCCCTGAGGATTGGAGCTCTACCCGGAGGTCATTGGGTGCAACCGTGCAGAAACAAGGGAGTTGGCTGCCAAGGAAAGGCTGCAGGTTTAAGGGCAGGAGAGGATGTGTGGTGTGGGTGTCATTTTTCCTGCCACCCGCTGGTGCGTCGAGACTGTGGTAACTGGCGAGCCTGGCCACAGGCTAGACAAGTCATACCAGTTCAGGTGTCTAGGCTGTTGTCTGGGTTCTGTCGTTGCATGGCTGTGGGTAACAAGTTGCTTGTAGAGGACCTGGGCCTCAGGGTTTCCCCAATGTCACGTCACTGATGGGCCCAGAGAGTGAAAGTACCAGACACCACTGCAAGTTACACAATTGCTGCAAGGGTTTGCCCCGCCACGTTGGGTGTCGGAATGGTTCCGATGCCATTAGCTTTGTGTGTGGGCCAAGGGTAGGTTGCCAGTCTTGGCAGCAGGCCAGGAAGTCTGGCTGCAGGTGAATCTCCATTGTTCAGTCCAGGAGTTCCTCTGGTGCGTTTTGTCACCGGTCCCTACAAGCTGCTTTTGTTGGAGGTCGTCCCATTTGGCCAAGGGCCGTTCCCTTGTGGAAGATCTCAGGGACCACATTTCCCCTTGCGGGTGAATCCATTGGGTGGAAGCGTATGCGCCAGGAGTGGTTTGGTTCCCCAGAGGGCAGTGGATTTTACGCTGAGTAATCCCAGTTCCCCTGAGGGTGTCTCAGCAGTTCAGGATGACATCCTTATGCTGTGTCGGCGGGGAGGTGGCTCAGGCAGGAAAGTTCAAGGCCCATACCGGGGCGTTGATGGACGGCCGTGCTCTTTGTGCTGATGCCCGTGTGCTCTGAAGACATCTGTGCCACGATGCATTCACGTTTGGCTGTGGACACACAGACATGATGGACCGCAAATGAAATGTTGAGGGGAGATATAGCGCACATCGGTGGGCGGTATCACCCTTTGCCTCTGTGCGCCCGTTCACTTTTCTCAAACATCCCTGTGTTCTGTCACCCTGAGGCATGTGGTGGAGTGCCAGGGAACAAACACCTGCAGCAGCATTGGGCCCTCTGTATAGTCCATGATACCTGGCGAAGTGAGGAGAGTGCGGCAAGGTGAGGCAAGTCAAGGCAAAAGAGTCTCAGAGTGGTTTTGGCGTGAAGTCCTTGAGGCTCCTCGTAGGAACCTTGTGGTGGTGAGTGGAACTTCTTTGCAGAAACCTAGATGTTTGGCCACGGGGACTTGTGCACTGAGACTACACCCTCACCTTCTTGGCTCTTGCAGGGGAACCCCAGATCTGATGCCATGATCCTTAGCTCCATTTGCAGCCCCGTGGGTCGCCTCTGGCCACTCCTGACTGCTGACATGATTGAGATCGGTGGCTGCCCCGCAGTGGAGCCTGCGACTTTGAACGTGCAGCCTTTGAGCAGGTGGATTGATGATGACTCCCATAAATGCACTGCTTGGAACTCTGAACAAATGAATGGGTCTCAGGTTTCTCCGCGGTCATGTCACTGACGGGCCTGGGGGCGAAAATACAAGGCGCCAGGGCAAGTAACCCAGTTGCTGCAAGGGTTTGCCCTGCCAGTTTGGGCATTGGAATATCTCCAATGCCAATAGCTTTCTGTGTGATCCAAGGGCATCGCCTCTGGCTCGACAAGGTTCCTGGTAGAAACCTTGTGGGGGTAAACGGAACTTCTTTGAAGAAACCTAGAAGTTTGGCCACGGGGACTTGTGCCGCGAGACTACACCGTCACATTCTGGGCTCTTCCTGGGGCACCCGAGCTCTGATGCCCTGAGACGTGGGTGCACTTCCTGCCCCGTGGCTCGAGTCTGGCCGCTCCCTACTGCTGAGAGGATTGAGCTTGCTGACAGTCCGCGACTTTGCACGTCCAGCCTTTGAGCAGGAGCGTGGATCAGTGAGGACTCCCATAAATGCATTCCTTGGAAATCTAAACAGAATGAATGAGCAATACCTACCGTCTTCTCATCCTAACTGAGGTCCAGCACGTGGCTCCCAAAGGAAAATTAGGGAGAGGTCCATGTTGCATTTGCTACTGTGGGCGTGCGCAGCAACATTGTTCAAGTGGAGGGTGGCGGGCTTCTCGTGCAGAAAGAGCCATGTGGAAAGGAGCCTGGGATGTCCATCTACGTGGGAAGGCTAAGGACAACTTGACGTCTCTGGGCACCTGAGTCTAGCCAGAACTGCTATCCCCTGCCGCGGTCAGCGTGCGGGTGCGAAAGGAAGCGTGAGCCACTGGTACTCCTCTGGCTTGCCATTGAGATCTACAGGCCACCCTCAAGCTCAGGTCGTTGCCTTGTTCCCGCAAGGAAACAGAAGTCTCTGCACTCAGGGTCAGAGAAGGAGTCCTGGCCAGGCCAGGCGTCTATGTCATGTTCAGCTTGGGAGGTGGGATATAGTTTAGGTTTGCTCTGATGGTCGGGGGAAATCAAATGGGCCACTGTCCCCGGGATTTGGGCGACGCTGATGGCGCCTCCTTGGGTTGTGTCCTGCTTGTGTGTTGTGTGTGGAGAGTTTGGAAAGTGCCTTAGGCAAATCCAGGGGATATCAAGCTACTTAGGTGAGGGGTGGATTCGTTTGGATCCTGGTGGAGAGAGCAAGGCAAGGCGAGCGGGAAATACACGGGAGAGTGTTGGCTAAGCCCACAGGCTTACTGTTGGGTGGATAGATCGGTATGGGTGGAGATGTCGGTGGACATAGGGTTCCCGGAACTCTTTTGGGATATCTTCAGGAGCATTTGGAGCCCCATGTAGGGAAGGAATACAGGTGCACATTCGTGGACCATCCCAACCTTTTCCTCTCCTTTCTCAATGTGCTTCACGGCGGGTCCTTTTTCCAGCGAATGGTGCCTTCACGGCACAGTATGGTGTCTTCTCACTGGGACCGATTTGGAGCCGTTGGGATGTTTTGTCCCTGTGTGGCCTCATTGCCCCTATGTTGAGGATGTTAAGGTGTTCCTTAGGACAGCCCAGCGTCATTGCTATACCAGGTCGGCATAGCATTCCCTGAGGTTTGGAGCTCTTCCCAGAGGTCTTTGGGCCCAACCATGCAGAAAGAAGGGAGTCGGCCGCCAAGGCAACGCTACAGGTTTAAGGGCTAGACTGAATGTGTGCTGCAGGGGTCATTTTGTCCTGCCACCTTCTGGTGCTGCGAGCCTGTGATCTCCAGCATGCATGGCTTCAAGCCAGAGAAGCCATGCCGGTTCAAGGGTCCAGGATGTTGGGTGCGTTCTCTCATTGCACGGCTGTGGGTGACACGTTGGTTCTGGAGGACCTGGGTCTCATGGTTTCTCCAAGGTCTTGTCCTTGAAGGGAAGAATGCGAATGTGCAAGGTGCTACGATAAGTTACCCAGTTGCTGCAAGTGTTTGGCCCGCCATTTTGGGCATTGGAATGGCTCCCTTGCCATTAGCTTTGGTTGCGGTCCTAGGGAAGTTCCTCTGGCTTGGCAGGAGACCAGGAAGTATGCCTGCTGGTGAGTCTCCCTTGATCAGTCCAGGGGTTCTTCAGGTGCCCTTTGTCACGGGTCCCTACGAGCCGCTTTTGATGGAGGTCGTCTTATTCAGCCAAGGGCCCTTCCCTTATGGAAGATCTCTCCCCTTGAGGGCGTGTCCACTGTGTTTAATCATAAGGGCCAAACGCGTGTTTGTTCCCATAGAGGGCACTTGCTCTTAGGCTGAGGGGGCACAGTTGTCCTGAGGGTGTCTCAGGGGATCAGGAAGACATCCTTTTGCTGTGATGGAGGGCAGATTGCTCAGGAGAGGAATTTCAGGGCCCGAGACCAGGGGGTTGTTGGTCGGTGGCACTCTTTGTCCTGATGGCCGCACGCTCTGAAGGCGCCAGTGCCACGATGCTTTCACGTTTGCCTGCGGACACACAGGCAAGATGGACAGTAAATGAAATGTTGAGGAGAGATAGAACACACAATGCTGGGTGGTATCGCCCTTTCCCTCGGTGCGCCTGTGCACCCTCCTCAAGCATGCGTGTGTTCTCTCACCCCGAGCCAGGTGGAATGCCAGGGAAGGAATGCCAGCAGCAGCCTGGGGCCATCCGTATAATCCCTGATACCCGTTGAAGTGAGGACGGTGTGGCAAGGCGAGGCCAGCCGAAGGAGTCTCAGAGGGGTGTTGGCGTGCATTCCATGAGGATCCTGCTTTAACCCTTGTTGCGGTAAGCGACACTTCTTTGCTAAACCTAAAGGTTTGGCGATGGGAACGTGTGCACCGGGGCTACACCCTCACCTTCTGGTCTTTTCTCGGGGAACACGAGCTTTGATGCCCTGAGAACTGGCTGCATTTCCTGACCCGTGGCTCGGCTCTGCTGGCCACTTCCGTACGCTGATATGATTCAGCTCGCTGGCCGTCCCATGGTGGAATCTGCAACTTTGCATGTCCACCGTTTGAGCATGTGCTTGGATCGATGATGACTCCCACAAATGCATTCCTTGGAAATCTGAACAAAATGAGTGAGAAATCCCTACCGTCTCCTCGTTGGAACTGAGGTCCAGCACGTGGCTCCCCAAAGGAAAGTAGGGAGAGGTTCACGTTGCATTTGCGGCCGTGGGTGTCTACAGCCACGTTGTTCAAGTTGAGGGTTGTGGTCATCTCCTGGGGAGAAGAGCCATTGGGAAAGGAGCCTGGGATGCCAATCCAGGTGGGAAGGCTTGGGACAGCGTGCCGTCTCTGGGTTCCTTGGTCTAGCCAGGACTGCTGTCCCCTGCCACGGTTCAGCATGCAGGTAGGAGAGGAAGCGTGAGCCATTGCTCGTCCTGCCACCTGCACTTGAGTTCTACAGGCTGCCCCCACCTGCTGGTCATTGCCTTGTGGCCTCAAAGAAACAGAAGTCTGTAGGCTCAGGGTCAGAACAGGATTCCAGGCCTAGGGCAGGCTTCTTTGTCATGTTCTGCTTGGGAGACCAGATGCAGTTTAGGTTTCTCCTGCTGAGGGGAGAAATCAAATGGGCCACTGTTCCTGGGAGTTTGGCCAATCTGATGGCTCCTCCTCGGGTTGTGTCCTGCTTGTGTGTGCTGTGTGAAGGGGCTGGAAAATGCCTTAGTCAAACTTGGTCACGGCAAGCTTCTTTGGTGAGGGGTGGCTCTGGCATCTTGCCGTGACACGTTGGGATCCCGGTGGAGAGAGAGTAAGGCAAGGCGAGTGAAAGAGACACGTGAGATGGCTGGCTAAGCCCACAGGTTTACTGGTGGGTGGATAGATCGACGGTGGCCATGGGGTTCCCGGAACACATTTGGGATTCCCTCAGGAGCATCTGGAGGCACGTGTAGGGAGGGAATACGGGAGCACATTTGTGGACTGTCCCGCCTCTTTCCTCTCCCTGGTCGATTTGCTTCATGGCGGGTTCTTGTGCCAGCGAATGGTTGCCTTCATGGCACAGTATGGTGTCTCCTCATGGGGGCCGATTTGGAGGCCTTGGGGTGTTTTGTCCCTGTCTGACCACGTTCCCCCTGTGTTGAAGATGTGAAGGTGTTCCTGAGGACAGCCAGGCATCGTTTCTATACCCGGCCCACATAGCGTTCCCTGAGGATTGGAGCTCTACCCGGAGGTCATTGGGTGCAACCGTGCAGAAACAAGGGAGTTGGCTGCCAAGGAAAGGCTGCAGGTTTAAGGGCAGGAGAGGATGTGTGGTGTGGGTGTCATTTTTCCTGCCACCCGCTGGTGCGTCGAGACTGTAGTAACTGGTGAGCCTGGCCACAGGCTAGACAAGTCATACCAGTTCAGGTGTCTAGGCTGTTGTCTGGGTTCTGTCGTTGCATGGCTGTGGGTAACAAGTTGCTTGTAGAGGACCTGGGCCTCAGGGTTTCCCCAATGTCACGTCACTGATGGGCCCAGAGAGTGAAAGTACCAGACACCACTGCAAGTTACACAATTGCTGCAAGGGTTTGCCCGCCACGTTGGGCGTCGGAATGGTTCCGATGCCATTAGCTTTGTGTGTGGGCCAAGGGTAGGTTGCCAGTCTTGGCAGCAGGCCAGGAAGTCTGGCTGCAGGTGAATCTCCATTGTTCAGTCCAGGAGTTCCTCTGGTGCGTTTTGTCACCGGTCCCTACAAGCTGCTTTTGTTGGAGGTCGTCCCATTTGGCCAAGGGCCGTTCCCTTGTGGAAGATCTCAGGGACCACATTTCCCCTTGCGGGTGAATCCATTGTGTGGAAGCGTATGCGCCAGGAGTGGTTTGGTTCCCCAGAGGGCAGTGGATTTTACGCTGAGTAATCCCAGTTCCCCTGAGGGTGTCTCAGCAGTTCAGGATGACATCCTTATGCTGTGTCGGCGGGGAGGTGGCTCAGGCAGGAAAGTTCAAGGCCCATACCGGGGCGTTGATGGACGGCCGTGCTCTTTGTGCTGATGCCCGTGTGCTCTGAAGACATCTGTGCCACGATGCATTCACGTTTGGCTGTGGACACACAGACATGATGGACCGCAAATGAAATGTTGAGGGGAGATATAGCGCACATCGGTGGGCGGTATCACCCTTTGCCTCTGTGCGCCCGTTCACTTTTCTCAAACATCCCTGTGTTCTGTCACCCTGAGGCATGTGGTGGAGTGCCAGGGAACAAACACCTGCAGCAGCATTGGGCCCTCTGTATAGTCCATGATACCTGGCGAAGTGAGGAGAGTGCGGCAAGGTGAGGCAAGTCAAGGCAAAAGAGTCTCAGAGTGGTTTTGGCGTGAAGTCCTTGAGGCTCCTCGTAGGAACCTTGTGGTGGTGAGTGGAACTTCTTTGCAGAAACCTAGATGTTTGGCCACGGGGACTTGTGCACTGAGACTACACCCTCACCTTCTTGGCTCTTGCAGGGGAACCCCAGATCTGATGCCATGATCCTTAGCTCCATTTGCAGCCCCGTGGGTCGCCTCTGGCCACTCCTGACTGCTGACATGATTGAGATCGGTGGCTGCCCCGCAGTGGAGCCTGCGACTTTGAACGTGCAGCCTTTGAGCAGGTGGATTGATGATGACTCCCATAAATGCACTGCTTGGAACTCTGAACAAATGAATGGGTCTCAGGTTTCTCCACGGTCATGTCACTGACGGGCCTGGGGGCGAAAATACAAGGCGCCAGGGCAAGTAACCCAGTTGCTGCAAGGGTTTGCCCTGCCAGTTTGGGCATTGGAATATCTCCAATGCCAATAGCTTTCTGTGTGATCCAAGGGCATCGCCTCTGGCTCGACAAGGTTCCTGGTAGAAACCTTGTGGGGGTAAACGGAACTTCTTTGAAGAAACCTAGAAGTTTGGCCACGGGGACTTGTGCCGCGAGACTACACCGTCACATTCTGGGCTCTTCTTGGGGCACCCGAGCTCCGATGCCCTGAGACGTGGGTGCACTTCCTGCCCCGTGGCTCGAGTCTGGCCGCTCCCTACTGCTGAGAGGATTGAGCTTGCTGACAGTCTGCGACTTTGCATGTCCAGCCTTTGAGCAGGAGCATGGATCAGTGAGGACTCCCATAAATGCATTCCTTGGAAATCTAAACAGAATGAATGAGCAATACCTACCGTCTTCTCATCCTAACTGAGGTCCAGCACGTGGCTCCCAAAGGAAAATTAGGGAGAGGTCCATGTTGCATTTGCTACTGTGGGCGTGCGCAGCAACATTGTTCAAGTGGAGGGTGGCGGGCTTCTCGTGCAGAAAGAGCCATGTGGAAAGGAGCCTGGGATGTCCATCTACGTGGGAAGGCTAAGGACAACTTGACGTCTCTGGGCACCTGAGTCTAGCCAGAACTGCTATCCCCTGCCGCGGTCAGCGTGCGGGTGCGAAAGGAAGCGTGAGCCACTGGTACTCCTCTGGCTTGCCATTGAGATCTACAGGCCACCCTCAAGCTCAGGTCGTTGCCTTGTTCCCGCAAGGAAACAGAAGTCTCTGCACTCAGGGTCAGAGAAGGAGTCCTGGCCAGGCCAGGCGTCTATGTCATGTTCAGCTTGGGAGGTGGGATATAGTTTAGGTTTACCCTGATGGTCGGGGGAAATCAAATGGGCCACTGTCCCCGGGATTTGGGCGACGCTGATGGCGCCTCCTTGGGTTGTGTCCTGCTTGTGTGTTGTGTGTGGAGAGTTTGCAAAGTGCCTTAGGCAAATCCAGGGGATATCAAGCTACTTAGGTGAGGGGTGGATTCGTTTGGATCCTGGTGGAGAGAGCAAGGCAAGGCGAGCGGGAAATACACGGGAGAGTGTTGGCTAAGCCCACAGGCTTACTGTTGGGTGGATAGATCGGTATGGGTGGAGATGTCGGTGGACATAGGGTTCCCGGAACTCTTTTGGGATATCTTCAGGAGCATTTGGAGCCCCGTGTAGGGAAGGAATACAGGTGCACATTCGTGGACCATCCCAACCTTTTCCTCTCCTTTCTCAATGTGCTTCACGGCGGGTCCTTGTTCCAGCGAATGGTGCCTTCACGGCACAGTATGGTGTCTTCTCACTGGGACCGATTTGGAGCCGTTGGGATGTTTTGTCCCTGTGTGGCCTCATTGCCCCTATGTTGAGGATGTTAAGGTGTTCCTTAGGACAGCCCAGCGTCATTGCTATACCAGGTCGGCATAGCATTCCCTGAGGTTTGGAGCTCTTCGCAGAGGTCTTTGGGCCCAACCATGCAGAAAGAAGGGAGTCGGCCGCCAAGGCAACGCTACAGGTTTAAGGGCTAGACTGAATGTGTGCTGCAGGGGTCATTTTGTCCTGCCACCTTCTGGTGCTGCGAGCCTGTGATCTCCAGCATGCATGGCTTCAAGCCAGAGAAGCCATGCCGGTTCAAGGGTCCAGGATGTTGGGTGCGTTCTCTCATTGCACGGCTGTGGGTGACACGTTGGTTCTGGAGGACCTGGGTCTCATGGTTTCTCCAAGGTCTTGTCCTTGAAGGGAAGAATGCGAATGTGCAAGGTGCTACGATAAGTTACCCAGTTGCTGCAAGTGTTTGGCCCGCCATTTTGGGCATTGGAATGGCTCCCTTGCCATTAGCTTTGGTTGCGGTCCTAGGGAAGTTCCTCTGGCTTGGCAGGAGACCAGGAAGTATGCCTGCTGGTGAGTCTCCCTTGATCAGTCCAGGGGTTCTTCAGGTGCCCTTTGTCACGGGTCCCTACGAGCCGCTTTTGATGGAGGTCGTCTTATTCAGCCAAGGGCCCTTCCCTTATGGAAGATCTCTCCCCTTGAGGGCGTGTCCACTGTGTTTAATCATAAGGGCCAAACGCGTGTTTGTTCCCATAGAGGGCACTTGCTCTTAGGCTGAGGGGGCACAGTTGTCCTGAGGGTGTCTCAGGGGATCAGGAAGACATCCTTTTGCTGTGATGGAGGGCAGATTGCTCAGGAGAGGAATTTCAGGGCCCGAGACCAGGGGGTTGTTGGTCGGTGGCACTCTTTGTCCTGATGGCCGCACGCTCTGAAGGCGCCAGTGCCACGATGCTTTCACGTTTGCCTGCGGACACACAGGCAAGATGGACAGTAAATGAAATGTTGAGGAGAGATAGAACACACAATGCTGGGTGGTATCGCCCTTTCCCTCGGTGCGCCTGTGCACCCTCCTCAAGCATGCGTGTGTTCTCTCACCCCGAGCCAGGTGGAATGCCAGGGAAGGAATGCCAGCAGCAGCCTGGGGCCATCCGTATAATCCCTGATACCCGTTGAAGTGAGGACGGTGTGGCAAGGCGAGGCCAGCCGAAGGAGTCTCAGAGGGGTGTTGGCGTGCATTCCATGAGGATCCTGCTTTAACCCTTGTTGCGGTAAGCGACACTTCTTTGCTAAACCTAAAGGTTTGGCGATGGGAACGTGTGCACCGGGGCTACACCCTCACCTTCTGGTCTTTTCTCGGGGAACACGAGCTTTGATGCCCTGAGAACTGGCTGCATTTCCTGACCCGTGGCTCGGCTCTGCTGGCCACTTCCGTACGCTGATATGATTCAGCTCGCTGGCCGTCCCATGGTGGAATCTGCAACTTTGCATGTCCACCGTTTGAGCATGTGCTTGGATCGATGATGACTCCCACAAATGCATTCCTTGGAAATCTGAACAAAATGAGTGAGAAATCCCTACCGTCTCCTCGTTGGAACTGAGGTCCAGCACGTGGCTCCCCAAAGGAAAGTAGGGAGAGGTTCACGTTGCATTTGCGGCCGTGGGTGTCTACAGCCACGTTGTTCAAGTTGAGGGTTGTGGTCATCTCCTGGGGAGAAGAGCCATTGGGAAAGGAGCCTGGGATGCCAATCCAGGTGGGAAGGCTTGGGACAGCGTGCCGTCTCTGGGTTCCTTGGTCTAGCCAGGACTGCTGTCCCCTGCCACGGTTCAGCATGCAGGTAGGAGAGGAAGCGTGAGCCATTGCTCGTCCTGCCACCTGCACTTGAGTTCTACAGGCTGCCCCCACCTGCTGGTCATTGCCTTGTGGCCTCAAAGAAACAGAAGTCTGTAGGCTCAGGGTCAGAACAGGATTCCAGGCCTAGGGCAGGCTTCTTTGTCATGTTCTGCTTGGGAGACCAGATGCAGTTTAGGTTTCTCCTGCTGAGGGGAGAAATCAAATGGGCCACTGTTCCTGGGAGTTTGGCCAATCTGATGGCTCCTCCTCGGGTTGTGTCCTGCTTGTGTGTGCTGTGTGAAGGGGCTGGAAAATGCCTTAGTCAAACTTGGTCACGGCAAGCTTCTTTGGTGAGGGGTGGCTCTGGCATCTTGCCGTGACACGTTGGGATCCCGGTGGAGAGAGAGTAAGGCAAGGCGAGTGAAAGAGACACGTGAGATGGCTGGCTAAGCCCACAGGTTTACTGGTGGGTGGATAGATCGACGGTGGCCATGGGGTTCCCGGAACACATTTGGGATTCCCTCAGGAGCATCTGGAGGCACGTGTAGGGAGGGAATACGGGAGCACATTTGTGGACGGTCCCGCCTCTTTCCTCTCCCTGGTCGATTTGCTTCATGGCGGGTTCTTGTGCCAGCGAATGGTTGCCTTCATGGCACAGTATGGTGTCTCCTCATGGGGGCCGATTTGGAGGCCTTGGGGTGTTTTGTCCCTGTCTGACCACGTTCCCCCTGTGTTGAAGATGTGAAGGTGTTCCTGAGGACAGCCAGGCATCGTTTCTATACCCGGCCCACATAGCGTTCCCTGAGGATTGGAGCTCTACCCGGAGGTCATTGGGTGCAACCGTGCAGAAACAAGGGAGTTGGCTGCCAAGGAAAGGCTGCAGGTTTAAGGGCAGGAGAGGATGTGTGGTGTGGGTGTCATTTTTCCTGCCACCCGCTGGTGCGTCGAGACTGTGGTAACTGGTGAGCCTGGCCACAGGCTAGACAAGTCATACCAGTTCAGGTGTCTAGGCTGTTGTCTGGGTTCTGTCGTTGCATGGCTGTGGGTAACAAGTTGCTTGTAGAGGACCTGGGCCTCAGGGTTTCCCCAATGTCACGTCACTGATGGGCCCAGAGAGTGAAAGTACCAGACACCACTGCAAGTTACACAATTGCTGCAAGGGTTTGCCCGCCACGTTGGGCGTCGGAATGGTTCCGATGCCATTAGCTTTGTGTGTGGGCCAAGGGTAGGTTGCCAGTCTTGGCAGCAGGCCAGGAAGTCTGGCTGCAGGTGAATCTCCATTGTTCAGTCCAGGAGTTCCTCTGGTGCGTTTTGTCACCGGTCCCTACAAGCTGCTTTTGTTGGAGGTCGTCCCATTTGGCCAAGGGCCGTTCCCTTGTGGAAGATCTCAGGGACCACATTTCCCCTTGCGGGTGAATCCATTGTGTGGAAGCGTATGCGCCAGGAGTGGTTTGGTTCCCCAGAGGGCAGTGGATTTTACGCTGAGTAATCCCAGTTCCCCTGAGGGTGTCTCAGCAGTTCAGGATGACATCCTTATGCTGTGTCGGCGGGGAGGTGGCTCAGGCAGGAAAGTTCAAGGCCCATACCGGGGCGTTGATGGACGGCCGTGCTCTTTGTGCTGATGCCCGTGTGCTCTGAAGACATCTGTGCCACGATGCATTCACGTTTGGCTGTGGACACACAGACATGATGGACCGCAAATGAAATGTTGAGGGGAGATATAGCGCACATCGGTGGGCGGTATCACCCTTTGCCTCTGTGCGCCCGTTCACTTTTCTCAAACATCCCTGTGTTCTGTCACCCTGAGGCATGTGGTGGAGTGCCAGGGAACAAACACCTGCAGCAGCATTGGGCCCTCTGTATAGTCCATGATACCTGGCGAAGTGAGGAGAGTGCGGCAAGGTGAGGCAAGTCAAGGCAAAAGAGTCTCAGAGTGGTTTTGGCGTGAAGTCCTTGAGGCTCCTCGTAGGAACCTTGTGGTGGTGAGTGGAACTTCTTTGCAGAAACCTAGATGTTTGGCCACGGGGACTTGTGCACTGAGACTACACCCTCACCTTCTTGGCTCTTGCAGGGGAACCCCAGATCTGATGCCATGATCCTTAGCTCCATTTGCAGCCCCGTGGGTCGCCTCTGGCCACTCCTGACTGCTGACATGATTGAGATCGGTGGCTGCCCCGCAGTGGAGCCTGCGACTTTGAACGTGCAGCCTTTGAGCAGGTGGATTGATGATGACTCCCATAAATGCACTGCTTGGAACTCTGAACAAATGAATGGGTCTCAGGTTTCTCCACGGTCATGTCACTGACGGGCCTGGGGGCGAAAATACAAGGCGCCAGGGCAAGTAACCCAGTTGCTGCAAGGGTTTGCCCTGCCAGTTTGGGCATTGGAATATCTCCAATGCCAATAGCTTTCTGTGTGATCCAAGGGCATCGCCTCTGGCTCGACAAGGTTCCTGGTAGAAACCTTGTGGGGGTAAACGGAACTTCTTTGAAGAAACCTAGAAGTTTGGCCACGGGGACTTGTGCCACGAGACTACACCGTCACATTCTGGGCTCTTCTTGGGGCACCCGAGCTCCGATGCCCTGAGACGTGGGTGCACTTCCTGCCCCGTGGCTCGAGTCTGGCCGCTCCCTACTGCTGAGAGGATTGAGCTTGCTGACAGTCTGCGACTTTGCATGTCCAGCCTTTGAGCAGGAGCGTGGATCAGTGAGGACTCCCATAAATGCATTCCTTGGAAATCTAAACAGAATGAATGAGCAATACCTACCGTCTTCTCATCCTAACTGAGGTCCAGCACGTGGCTCCCAAAGGAAAATTAGGGAGAGGTCCATGTTGCATTTGCTACTGTGGGCGTGCGCAGCAACATTGTTCAAGTGGAGGGTGGCGGGCTTCTCGTGCAGAAAGAGCCATGTGGAAAGGAGCCTGGGATGTCCATCTACGTGGGAAGGCTAAGGACAACTTGACGTCTCTGGGCACCTGAGTCTAGCCAGAACTGCTATCCCCTGCCGCGGTCAGCGTGCGGGTGCGAAAGGAAGCGTGAGCCACTGGTACTCCTCTGGCTTGCCATTGAGATCTACAGGCCACCCTCAAGCTCAGGTCGTTGCCTTGTTCCCGCAAGGAAACAGAAGTCTCTGCACTCAGGGTCAGAGAAGGAGTCCTGGCCAGGCCAGGCGTCTATGTCATGTTCAGCTTGGGAGGTGGGATATAGTTTAGGTTTACCCTGATGGTCGGGGGAAATCAAATGGGCCACTGTCCCCGGGATTTGGGCGACGCTGATGGCGCCTCCTTGGGTTGTGTCCTGCTTGTGTGTTGTGTGTGGAGAGTTTGCAAAGTGCCTTAGGCAAATCCAGGGGATATCAAGCTACTTAGGTGAGGGGTGGATTCGTTTGGATCCTGGTGGAGAGAGCAAGGCAAGGCGAGCGGGAAATACACGGGAGAGTGTTGGCTAAGCCCACAGGCTTACTGTTGGGTGGATAGATCGGTATGGGTGGAGATGTCGGTGGACATAGGGTTCCCGGAACTCTTTTGGGATATCTTCAGGAGCATTTGGAGCCCCGTGTAGGGAAGGAATACAGGTGCACATTCGTGGACCATCCCAACCTTTTCCTCTCCTTTCTCAATGTGCTTCACGGCGGGTCCTTGTTCCAGCGAATGGTGCCTTCACGGCACAGTATGGTGTCTTCTCACTGGGACCGATTTGGAGCCGTTGGGATGTTTTGTCCCTGTGTGGCCTCATTGCCCCTATGTTGAGGATGTTAAGGTGTTCCTTAGGACAGCCCAGCGTCATTGCTATACCAGGTCGGCATAGCATTCCCTGAGGTTTGGAGCTCTTCGCAGAGGTCTTTGGGCCCAACCATGCAGAAAGAAGGGAGTCGGCCGCCAAGGCAACGCTACAGGTTTAAGGGCTAGACTGAATGTGTGCTGCAGGGGTCATTTTGTCCTGCCACCTTCTGGTGCTGCGAGCCTGTGATCTCCAGCATGCATGGCTTCAAGCCAGAGAAGCCATGCCGGTTCAAGGGTCCAGGATGTTGGGTGCGTTCTCTCATTGCACGGCTGTGGGTGACACGTTGGTTCTGGAGGACCTGGGTCTCATGGTTTCTCCAAGGTCTTGTCCTTGAAGGGAAGAATGCGAATGTGCAAGGTGCTACGATAAGTTACCCAGTTGCTGCAAGTGTTTGGCCCGCCATTTTGGGCATTGGAATGGCTCCCTTGCCATTAGCTTTGGTTGCGGTCCTAGGGAAGTTCCTCTGGCTTGGCAGGAGACCAGGAAGTATGCCTGCTGGTGAGTCTCCCTTGATCAGTCCAGGGGTTCTTCAGGTGCCCTTTGTCACGGGTCCCTACGAGCCGCTTTTGATGGAGGTCGTCTTATTCAGCCAAGGGCCCTTCCCTTATGGAAGATCTCTCCCCTTGAGGGCGTGTCCACTGTGTTTAATCATAAGGGCCAAACGCGTGTTTGTTCCCATAGAGGGCACTTGCTCTTAGGCTGAGGGGGCACAGTTGTCCTGAGGGTGTCTCAGGGGATCAGGAAGACATCCTTTTGCTGTGATGGAGGGCAGATTGCTCAGGAGAGGAATTTCAGGGCCCGAGACCAGGGGGTTGTTGGTCGGTGGCACTCTTTGTCCTGATGGCCGCACGCTCTGAAGGCGCCAGTGCCACGATGCTTTCACGTTTGCCTGCGGACACACAGGCAAGATGGACAGTAAATGAAATGTTGAGGAGAGATAGAACACACAATGCTGGGTGGTATCGCCCTTTCCCTCGGTGCGCCTGTGCACCCTCCTCAAGCATGCGTGTGTTCTCTCACCCCGAGCCAGGTGGAATGCCAGGGAAGGAATGCCAGCAGCAGCCTGGGGCCATCCGTATAATCCCTGATACCCGTTGAAGTGAGGACGGTGTGGCAAGGCGAGGCCAGCCGAAGGAGTCTCAGAGGGGTGTTGGCGTGCATTCCATGAGGATCCTGCTTTAACCCTTGTTGCGGTAAGCGACACTTCTTTGCTAAACCTAAAGGTTTGGCGATGGGAACGTGTGCACCGGGGCTACACCCTCACCTTCTGGTCTTTTCTCGGGGAACACGAGCTTTGATGCCCTGAGAACTGGCTGCATTTCCTGACCCGTGGCTCGGCTCTGCTGGCCACTTCCGTACGCTGATATGATTCAGCTCGCTGGCCGTCCCATGGTGGAATCTGCAACTTTGCATGTCCACCGTTTGAGCATGTGCTTGGATCGATGATGACTCCCACAAATGCATTCCTTGGAAATCTGAACAAAATGAGTGAGAAATCCCTACCGTCTCCTCGTTGGAACTGAGGTCCAGCACGTGGCTCCCCAAAGGAAAGTAGGGAGAGGTTCACGTTGCATTTGCGGCCGTGGGTGTCTACAGCCACGTTGTTCAAGTTGAGGGTTGTGGTCATCTCCTGGGGAGAAGAGCCATTGGGAAAGGAGCCTGGGATGCCAATCCAGGTGGGAAGGCTTGGGACAGCGTGCCGTCTCTGGGTTCCTTGGTCTAGCCAGGACTGCTGTCCCCTGCCACGGTTCAGCATGCAGGTAGGAGAGGAAGCGTGAGCCATTGCTCGTCCTGCCACCTGCACTTGAGTTCTACAGGCTGCCCCCACCTGCTGGTCATTGCCTTGTGGCCTCAAAGAAACAGAAGTCTGTAGGCTCAGGGTCAGAACAGGATTCCAGGCCTAGGGCAGGCTTCTTTGTCATGTTCTGCTTGGGAGACCAGATGCAGTTTAGGTTTCTCCTGCTGAGGGGAGAAATCAAATGGGCCACTGTTCCTGGGAGTTTGGCCAATCTGATGGCTCCTCCTCGGGTTGTGTCCTGCTTGTGTGTGCTGTGTGAAGGGGCTGGAAAATGCCTTAGTCAAACTTGGTCACGGCAAGCTTCTTTGGTGAGGGGTGGCTCTGGCATCTTGCCGTGACACGTTGGGATCCCGGTGGAGAGAGAGTAAGGCAAGGCGAGTGAAAGAGACACGTGAGATGGCTGGCTAAGCCCACAGGTTTACTGGTGGGTGGATAGATCGACGGTGGCCATGGGGTTCCCGGAACACATTTGGGATTCCCTCAGGAGCATCTGGAGGCACGTGTAGGGAGGGAATACGGGAGCACATTTGTGGACTGTCCCGCCTCTTTCCTCTCCCTGGTCGATTTGCTTCATGGCGGGTTCTTGTGCCAGCGAATGGTTGCCTTCATGGCACAGTATGGTGTCTCCTCATGGGGGCCGATTTGGAGGCCTTGGGGTGTTTTGTCCCTGTCTGACCACGTTCCCCCTGTGTTGAAGATGTGAAGGTGTTCCTGAGGACAGCCAGGCATCGTTTCTATACCCGGCCCACATAGCGTTCCCTGAGGATTGGAGCTCTACCCGGAGGTCATTGGGTGCAACCATGCAGAAACAAGGGAGTTGGCTGCCAAGGAAAGGCTGCAGGTTTAAGGGCAGGAGAGGATGTGTGGTGTGGGTGTCATTTTTCCTGCCACCCGCTGGTGCGTCGAGACTGTGGTAACTGGTGAGCCTGGCCACAGGCTAGACAAGTCATACCAGTTCAGGTGTCTAGGCTGTTGTCTGGGTTCTGTCGTTGCATGGCTGTGGGTAACAAGTTGCTTGTAGAGGACCTGGGCCTCAGGGTTTCCCCAATGTCACGTCACTGATGGGCCCAGAGAGTGAAAGTACCAGACACCACTGCAAGTTACACAATTGCTGCAAGGGTTTGCCCGCCACGTTGGGCGTCGGAATGGTTCCGATGCCATTAGCTTTGTGTGTGGGCCAAGGGTAGGTTGCCAGTCTTGGCAGCAGGCCAGGAAGTCTGGCTGCAGGTGAATCTCCATTGTTCAGTCCAGGAGTTCCTCTGGTGCGTTTTGTCACCGGTCCCTACAAGCTGCTTTTGTTGGAGGTCGTCCCATTTGGCCAAGGGCCGTTCCCTTGTGGAAGATCTCAGGGACCACATTTCCCCTTGCGGGTGAATCCATTGTGTGGAAGCGTATGCGCCAGGAGTGGTTTGGTTCCCCAGAGGGCAGTGGATTTTACGCTGAGTAATCCCAGTTCCCCTGAGGGTGTCTCAGCAGTTCAGGATGACATCCTTATGCTGTGTCGGCGGGGAGGTGGCTCAGGCAGGAAAGTTCAAGGCCCATACCGGGGCGTTGATGGACGGCCGTGCTCTTTGTGCTGATGCCCGTGTGCTCTGAAGACATCTGTGCCACGATGCATTCACGTTTGGCTGTGGACACACAGACATGATGGACCGCAAATGAAATGTTGAGGGGAGATATAGCGCACATCGGTGGGCGGTATCACCCTTTGCCTCTGTGCGCCCGTTCACTTTTCTCAAACATCCCTGTGTTCTGTCACCCTGAGGCATGTGGTGGAGTGCCAGGGAACAAACACCTGCAGCAGCATTGGGCCCTCTGTATAGTCCATGATACCTGGCGAAGTGAGGAGAGTGCGGCAAGGTGAGGCAAGTCAAGGCAAAAGAGTCTCAGAGTGGTTTTGGCGTGAAGTCCTTGAGGCTCCTCGTAGGAACCTTGTGGTGGTGAGTGGAACTTCTTTGCAGAAACCTAGATGTTTGGCCACGGGGACTTGTGCACTGAGACTACACCCTCACCTTCTTGGCTCTTGCAGGGGAACCCCAGATCTGATGCCATGATCCTTAGCTCCATTTGCAGCCCCGTGGGTCGCCTCTGGCCACTCCTGACTGCTGACATGATTGAGATCGGTGGCTGCCCCGCAGTGGAGCCTGCGACTTTGAACGTGCAGCCTTTGAGCAGGTGGATTGATGATGACTCCCATAAATGCACTGCTTGGAACTCTGAACAAATGAATGGGTCTCAGGTTTCTCCACGGTCATGTCACTGACGGGCCTGGGGGCGAAAATACAAGGCGCCAGGGCAAGTAACCCAGTTGCTGCAAGGGTTTGCCCTGCCAGTTTGGGCATTGGAATATCTCCAATGCCAATAGCTTTCTGTGTGATCCAAGGGCATCGCCTCTGGCTCGACAAGGTTCCTGGTAGAAACCTTGTGGGGGTAAACGGAACTTCTTTGAAGAAACCTAGAAGTTTGGCCACGGGGACTTGTGCCACGAGACTACACCGTCACATTCTGGGCTCTTCTTGGGGCACCCGAGCTCCGATGCCCTGAGACGTGGGTGCACTTCCTGCCCCGTGGCTCGAGTCTGGCCGCTCCCTACTGCTGAGAGGATTGAGCTTGCTGACAGTCTGCGACTTTGCATGTCCAGCCTTTGAGCAGGAGCGTGGATCAGTGAGGACTCCCATAAATGCATTCCTTGGAAATCTAAACAGAATGAATGAGCAATACCTACCGTCTTCTCATCCTAACTGAGGTCCAGCACGTGGCTCCCAAAGGAAAATTAGGGAGAGGTCCATGTTGCATTTGCTACTGTGGGCGTGCGCAGCAACATTGTTCAAGTGGAGGGTGGCGGGCTTCTCGTGCAGAAAGAGCCATGTGGAAAGGAGCCTGGGATGTCCATCTACGTGGGAAGGCTAAGGACAACTTGACGTCTCTGGGCACCTGAGTCTAGCCAGAACTGCTATCCCCTGCCGCGGTCAGCGTGCGGGTGCGAAAGGAAGCGTGAGCCACTGGTACTCCTCTGGCTTGCCATTGAGATCTACAGGCCACCCTCAAGCTCAGGTCGTTGCCTTGTTCCCGCAAGGAAACAGAAGTCTCTGCACTCAGGGTCAGAGAAGGAGTCCTGGCCAGGCCAGGCGTCTATGTCATGTTCAGCTTGGGAGGTGGGATATAGTTTAGGTTTACCCTGATGGTCGGGGGAAATCAAATGGGCCACTGTCCCCGGGATTTGGGCGACGCTGATGGCGCCTCCTTGGGTTGTGTCCTGCTTGTGTGTTGTGTGTGGAGAGTTTGCAAAGTGCCTTAGGCAAATCCAGGGGATATCAAGCTACTTAGGTGAGGGGTGGATTCGTTTGGATCCTGGTGGAGAGAGCAAGGCAAGGCGAGCGGGAAATACACGGGAGAGTGTTGGCTAAGCCCACAGGCTTACTGTTGGGTGGATAGATCGGTATGGGTGGAGATGTCGGTGGACATAGGGTTCCCGGAACTCTTTTGGGATATCTTCAGGAGCATTTGGAGCCCCGTGTAGGGAAGGAATACAGGTGCACATTCGTGGACCATCCCAACCTTTTCCTCTCCTTTCTCAATGTGCTTCACGGCGGGTCCTTGTTCCAGCGAATGGTGCCTTCACGGCACAGTATGGTGTCTTCTCACTGGGACCGATTTGGAGCCGTTGGGATGTTTTGTCCCTGTGTGGCCTCATTGCCCCTATGTTGAGGATGTTAAGGTGTTCCTTAGGACAGCCCAGCGTCATTGCTATACCAGGTCGGCATAGCATTCCCTGAGGTTTGGAGCTCTTCGCAGAGGTCTTTGGGCCCAACCATGCAGAAAGAAGGGAGTCGGCCGCCAAGGCAACGCTACAGGTTTAAGGGCTAGAGTGAATGTGTGCTGCAGGGGTCATTTTGTCCTGCCACCTTCTGGTGCTGCGAGCCTGTGATCTCCAGCATGCATGGCTTCAAGCCAGAGAAGCCATGCCGGTTCAAGGGTCCAGGATGTTGGGTGCGTTCTCTCATTGCACGGCTGTGGGTGACACGTTGGTTCTGGAGGACCTGGGTCTCATGGTTTCTCCAAGGTCTTGTCCTTGAAGGGAAGAATGCGAATGTGCAAGGTGCTACGATAAGTTACCCAGTTGCTGCAAGTGTTTGGCCCGCCATTTTGGGCATTGGAATGGCTCCCTTGCCATTAGCTTTGGTTGCGGTCCTAGGGAAGTTCCTCTGGCTTGGCAGGAGACCAGGAAGTATGCCTGCTGGTGAGTCTCCCTTGATCAGTCCAGGGGTTCTTCAGGTGCCCTTTGTCACGGGTCCCTACGAGCCGCTTTTGATGGAGGTCGTCTTATTCAGCCAAGGGCCCTTCCCTTATGGAAGATCTCTCCCCTTGAGGGCGTGTCCACTGTGTTTAATCATAAGGGCCAAACGCGTGTTTGTTCCCATAGAGGGCACTTGCTCTTAGGCTGAGGGGGCACAGTTGTCCTGAGGGTGTCTCAGGGGATCAGGAAGACATCCTTTTGCTGTGATGGAGGGCAGATTGCTCAGGAGAGGAATTTCAGGGCCCGAGACCAGGGGGTTGTTGGTCGGTGGCACTCTTTGTCCTGATGGCCGCACGCTCTGAAGGCGCCAGTGCCACGATGCTTTCACGTTTGCCTGCGGACACACAGGCAAGATGGACAGTAAATGAAATGTTGAGGAGAGATAGAACACACAATGCTGGGTGGTATCGCCCTTTCCCTCGGTGCGCCTGTGCACCCTCCTCAAGCATGCGTGTGTTCTCTCACCCCGAGCCAGGTGGAATGCCAGGGAAGGAATGCCAGCAGCAGCCTGGGGCCATCCGTATAATCCCTGATACCCGTTGAAGTGAGGACGGTGTGGCAAGGCGAGGCCAGCCGAAGGAGTCTCAGAGGGGTGTTGGCGTGCATTCCATGAGGATCCTGCTTTAACCCTTGTTGCGGTAAGCGACACTTCTTTGCTAAACCTAAAGGTTTGGCGATGGGAACGTGTGCACCGGGGCTACACCCTCACCTTCTGGTCTTTTCTCGGGGAACACGAGCTTTGATGCCCTGAGAACTGGCTGCATTTCCTGACCCGTGGCTCGGCTCTGCTGGCCACTTCCGTACGCTGATATGATTCAGCTCGCTGGCCGTCCCATGGTGGAATCTGCAACTTTGCATGTCCACCGTTTGAGCATGTGCTTGGATCGATGATGACTCCCACAAATGCATTCCTTGGAAATCTGAACAAAATGAGTGAGAAATCCCTACCGTCTCCTCGTTGGAACTGAGGTCCAGCACGTGGCTCCCCAAAGGAAAGTAGGGAGAGGTTCACGTTGCATTTGCGGCCGTGGGTGTCTACAGCCACGTTGTTCAAGTTGAGGGTTGTGGTCATCTCCTGGGGAGAAGAGCCATTGGGAAAGGAGCCTGGGATGCCAATCCAGGTGGGAAGGCTTGGGACAGCGTGCCGTCTCTGGGTTCCTTGGTCTAGCCAGGACTGCTGTCCCCTGCCACGGTTCAGCATGCAGGTAGGAGAGGAAGCGTGAGCCATTGCTCGTCCTGCCACCTGCACTTGAGTTCTACAGGCTGCCCCCACCTGCTGGTCATTGCCTTGTGGCCTCAAAGAAACAGAAGTCTGTAGGCTCAGGGTCAGAACAGGATTCCAGGCCTAGGGCAGGCTTCTTTGTCATGTTCTGCTTGGGAGACCAGATGCAGTTTAGGTTTCTCCTGCTGAGGGGAGAAATCAAATGGGCCACTGTTCCTGGGAGTTTGGCCAATCTGATGGCTCCTCCTCGGGTTGTGTCCTGCTTGTGTGTGCTGTGTGAAGGGGCTGGAAAATGCCTTAGTCAAACTTGGTCACGGCAAGCTTCTTTGGTGAGGGGTGGCTCTGGCATCTTGCCGTGACACGTTGGGATCCCGGTGGAGAGAGAGTAAGGCAAGGCGAGTGAAAGAGACACGTGAGATGGCTGGCTAAGCCCACAGGTTTACTGGTGGGTGGATAGATCGACGGTGGCCATGGGGTTCCCGGAACACATTTGGGATTCCCTCAGGAGCATCTGGAGGCACGTGTAGGGAGGGAATACGGGAGCACATTTGTGGACTGTCCCGCCTCTTTCCTCTCCCTGGTCGATTTGCTTCATGGCGGGTTCTTGTGCCAGCGAATGGTTGCCTTCATGGCACAGTATGGTGTCTCCTCATGGGGGCCGATTTGGAGGCCTTGGGGTGTTTTGTCCCTGTCTGACCACGTTCCCCCTGTGTTGAAGATGTGAAGGTGTTCCTGAGGACAGCCAGGCATCGTTTCTATACCCGGCCCACATAGCGTTCCCTGAGGATTGGAGCTCTACCCGGAGGTCATTGGGTGCAACCATGCAGAAACAAGGGAGTTGGCTGCCAAGGAAAGGCTGCAGGTTTAAGGGCAGGAGAGGATGTGTGGTGTGGGTGTCATTTTTCCTGCCACCCGCTGGTGCGTCGAGACTGTGGTAACTGGTGAGCCTGGCCACAGGCTAGACAAGTCATACCAGTTCAGGTGTCTAGGCTGTTGTCTGGGTTCTGTCGTTGCATGGCTGTGGGTAACAAGTTGCTTGTAGAGGACCTGGGCCTCAGGGTTTCCCCAATGTCACGTCACTGATGGGCCCAGAGAGTGAAAGTACCAGACACCACTGCAAGTTACACAATTGCTGCAAGGGTTTGCCCGCCACGTTGGGCGTCGGAATGGTTCCGATGCCATTAGCTTTGTGTGTGGGCCAAGGGTAGGTTGCCAGTCTTGGCAGCAGGCCAGGAAGTCTGGCTGCAGGTGAATCTCCATTGTTCAGTCCAGGAGTTCCTCTGGTGCGTTTTGTCACCGGTCCCTACAAGCTGCTTTTGTTGGAGGTCGTCCCATTTGGCCAAGGGCCGTTCCCTTGTGGAAGATCTCAGGGACCACATTTCCCCTTGCGGGTGAATCCATTGTGTGGAAGCGTATGCGCCAGGAGTGGTTTGGTTCCCCAGAGGGCAGTGGATTTTACGCTGAGTAATCCCAGTTCCCCTGAGGGTGTCTCAGCAGTTCAGGATGACATCCTTATGCTGTGTCGGCGGGGAGGTGGCTCAGGCAGGAAAGTTCAAGGCCCATACCGGGGCGTTGATGGACGGCCGTGCTCTTTGTGCTGATGCCCGTGTGCTCTGAAGACATCTGTGCCACGATGCATTCACGTTTGGCTGTGGACACACAGACATGATGGACCGCAAATGAAATGTTGAGGGGAGATATAGCGCACATCGGTGGGCGGTATCACCCTTTGCCTCTGTGCGCCCGTTCACTTTTCTCAAACATCCCTGTGTTCTGTCACCCTGAGGCATGTGGTGGAGTGCCAGGGAACAAACACCTGCAGCAGCATTGGGCCCTCTGTATAGTCCATGATACCTGGCGAAGTGAGGAGAGTGCGGCAAGGTGAGGCAAGTCAAGGCAAAAGAGTCTCAGAGTGGTTTTGGCGTGAAGTCCTTGAGGCTCCTCGTAGGAACCTTGTGGTGGTGAGTGGAACTTCTTTGCAGAAACCTAGATGTTTGGCCACGGGGACTTGTGCACTGAGACTACACCCTCACCTTCTTGGCTCTTGCAGGGGAACCCCAGATCTGATGCCATGATCCTTAGCTCCATTTGCAGCCCCGTGGGTCGCCTCTGGCCACTCCTGACTGCTGACATGATTGAGATCGGTGGCTGCCCCGCAGTGGAGCCTGCGACTTTGAACGTGCAGCCTTTGAGCAGGTGGATTGATGATGACTCCCATAAATGCACTGCTTGGAACTCTGAACAAATGAATGGGTCTCAGGTTTCTCCACGGTCATGTCACTGACGGGCCTGGGGGCGAAAATACAAGGCGCCAGGGCAAGTAACCCAGTTGCTGCAAGGGTTTGCCCTGCCAGTTTGGGCATTGGAATATCTCCAATGCCAATAGCTTTCTGTGTGATCCAAGGGCATCGCCTCTGGCTCGACAAGGTTCCTGGTAGAAACCTTGTGGGGGTAAACGGAACTTCTTTGAAGAAACCTAGAAGTTTGGCCACGGGGACTTGTGCCACGAGACTACACCGTCACATTCTGGGCTCTTCTTGGGGCACCCGAGCTCCGATGCCCTGAGACGTGGGTGCACTTCCTGCCCCGTGGCTCGAGTCTGGCCGCTCCCTACTGCTGAGAGGATTGAGCTTGCTGACAGTCTGCGACTTTGCATGTCCAGCCTTTGAGCAGGAGCGTGGATCAGTGAGGACTCCCATAAATGCATTCCTTGGAAATCTAAACAGAATGAATGAGCAATACCTACCGTCTTCTCATCCTAACTGAGGTCCAGCACGTGGCTCCCAAAGGAAAATTAGGGAGAGGTCCATGTTGCATTTGCTACTGTGGGCGTGCGCAGCAACATTGTTCAAGTGGAGGGTGGCGGGCTTCTCGTGCAGAAAGAGCCATGTGGAAAGGAGCCTGGGATGTCCATCTACGTGGGAAGGCTAAGGACAACTTGACGTCTCTGGGCACCTGAGTCTAGCCAGAACTGCTATCCCCTGCCGCGGTCAGCGTGCGGGTGCGAAAGGAAGCGTGAGCCACTGGTACTCCTCTGGCTTGCCATTGAGATCTACAGGCCACCCTCAAGCTCAGGTCGTTGCCTTGTTCCCGCAAGGAAACAGAAGTCTCTGCACTCAGGGTCAGAGAAGGAGTCCTGGCCAGGCCAGGCGTCTATGTCATGTTCAGCTTGGGAGGTGGGATATAGTTTAGGTTTACCCTGATGGTCGGGGGAAATCAAATGGGCCACTGTCCCCGGGATTTGGGCGACGCTGATGGCGCCTCCTTGGGTTGTGTCCTGCTTGTGTGTTGTGTGTGGAGAGTTTGCAAAGTGCCTTAGGCAAATCCAGGGGATATCAAGCTACTTAGGTGAGGGGTGGATTCGTTTGGATCCTGGTGGAGAGAGCAAGGCAAGGCGAGCGGGAAATACACGGGAGAGTGTTGGCTAAGCCCACAGGCTTACTGTTGGGTGGATAGATCGGTATGGGTGGAGATGTCGGTGGACATAGGGTTCCCGGAACTCTTTTGGGATATCTTCAGGAGCATTTGGAGCCCCGTGTAGGGAAGGAATACAGGTGCACATTCGTGGACCATCCCAACCTTTTCCTCTCCTTTCTCAATGTGCTTCACGGCGGGTCCTTGTTCCAGCGAATGGTGCCTTCACGGCACAGTATGGTGTCTTCTCACTGGGACCGATTTGGAGCCGTTGGGATGTTTTGTCCCTGTGTGGCCTCATTGCCCCTATGTTGAGGATGTTAAGGTGTTCCTTAGGACAGCCCAGCGTCATTGCTATACCAGGTCGGCATAGCATTCCCTGAGGTTTGGAGCTCTTCGCAGAGGTCTTTGGGCCCAACCATGCAGAAAGAAGGGAGTCGGCCGCCAAGGCAACGCTACAGGTTTAAGGGCTAGAGTGAATGTGTGCTGCAGGGGTCATTTTGTCCTGCCACCTTCTGGTGCTGCGAGCCTGTGATCTCCAGCATGCATGGCTTCAAGCCAGAGAAGCCATGCCGGTTCAAGGGTCCAGGATGTTGGGTGCGTTCTCTCATTGCACGGCTGTGGGTGACACGTTGGTTCTGGAGGACCTGGGTCTCATGGTTTCTCCAAGGTCTTGTCCTTGAAGGGAAGAATGCGAATGTGCAAGGTGCTACGATAAGTTACCCAGTTGCTGCAAGTGTTTGGCCCGCCATTTTGGGCATTGGAATGGCTCCCTTGCCATTAGCTTTGGTTGCGGTCCTAGGGAAGTTCCTCTGGCTTGGCAGGAGACCAGGAAGTATGCCTGCTGGTGAGTCTCCCTTGATCAGTCCAGGGGTTCTTCAGGTGCCCTTTGTCACGGGTCCCTACGAGCCGCTTTTGATGGAGGTCGTCTTATTCAGCCAAGGGCCCTTCCCTTATGGAAGATCTCTCCCCTTGAGGGCGTGTCCACTGTGTTTAATCATAAGGGCCAAACGCGTGTTTGTTCCCATAGAGGGCACTTGCTCTTAGGCTGAGGGGGCACAGTTGTCCTGAGGGTGTCTCAGGGGATCAGGAAGACATCCTTTTGCTGTGATGGAGGGCAGATTGCTCAGGAGAGGAATTTCAGGGCCCGAGACCAGGGGGTTGTTGGTCGGTGGCACTCTTTGTCCTGATGGCCGCACGCTCTGAAGGCGCCAGTGCCACGATGCTTTCACGTTTGCCTGCGGACACACAGGCAAGATGGACAGTAAATGAAATGTTGAGGAGAGATAGAACACACGATGCTGGGTGGTATCGCCCTTTCCCTCGGTGCGCCTGTGCACCCTCCTCAAGCATGCGTGTGTTCTCTCACCCCGAGCCAGGTGGAATGCCAGGGAAGGAATGCCAGCAGCAGCCTGGGGCCATCCGTATAATCCCTGATACCCGTTGAAGTGAGGACGGTGTGGCAAGGCGAGGCCAGCCGAAGGAGTCTCAGAGGGGTGTTGGCGTGCATTCCATGAGGATCCTGCTTTAACCCTTGTTGCGGTAAGCGACACTTCTTTGCTAAACCTAAAGGTTTGGCGATGGGAACGTGTGCACCGGGGCTACACCCTCACCTTCTGGTCTTTTCTCGGGGAACACGAGCTTTGATGCCCTGAGAACTGGCTGCATTTCCTGACCCGTGGCTCGGCTCTGCTGGCCACTTCCGTACGCTGATATGATTCAGCTCGCTGGCCGTCCCATGGTGGAATCTGCAACTTTGCATGTCCACCGTTTGAGCATGTGCTTGGATCGATGATGACTCCCACAAATGCATTCCTTGGAAATCTGAACAAAATGAGTGAGAAATCCCTACCGTCTCCTCGTTGGAACTGAGGTCCAGCACGTGGCTCCCCAAAGGAAAGTAGGGAGAGGTTCACGTTGCATTTGCGGCCGTGGGTGTCTACAGCCACGTTGTTCAAGTTGAGGGTTGTGGTCATCTCCTGGGGAGAAGAGCCATTGGGAAAGGAGCCTGGGATGCCAATCCAGGTGGGAAGGCTTGGGACAGCGTGCCGTCTCTGGGTTCCTTGGTCTAGCCAGGACTGCTGTCCCCTGCCACGGTTCAGCATGCAGGTAGGAGAGGAAGCGTGAGCCATTGCTCGTCCTGCCACCTGCACTTGAGTTCTACAGGCTGCCCCCACCTGCTGGTCATTGCCTTGTGGCCTCAAAGAAACAGAAGTCTGTAGGCTCAGGGTCAGAACAGGATTCCAGGCCTAGGGCAGGCTTCTTTGTCATGTTCTGCTTGGGAGACCAGATGCAGTTTAGGTTTCTCCTGCTGAGGGGAGAAATCAAATGGGCCACTGTTCCTGGGAGTTTGGCCAATCTGATGGCTCCTCCTCGGGTTGTGTCCTGCTTGTGTGTGCTGTGTGAAGGGGCTGGAAAATGCCTTAGTCAAACTTGGTCACGGCAAGCTTCTTTGGTGAGGGGTGGCTCTGGCATCTTGCCGTGACACGTTGGGATCCCGGTGGAGAGAGAGTAAGGCAAGGCGAGTGAAAGAGCCACGTGAGATGGCTGGCTAAGCCCACAGGTTTACTGGTGGGTGGATAGATCGACGGTGGCCATGGGGTTCCCGGAACACATTTGGGATTCCCTCAGGAGCATCTGGAGGCACGTGTAGGGAGGGAATACGGGAGCACATTTGTGGACTGTCCCGCCTCTTTCCTCTCCCTGGTCGATTTGCTTCATGGCGGGTTCTTGTGCCAGCGAATGGTTGCCTTCATGGCACAGTATGGTGTCTCCTCATGGGGGCCGATTTGGAGGCCTTGGGGTGTTTTGTCCCTGTCTGACCACGTTCCCCCTGTGTTGAAGATGTGAAGGTGTTCCTGAGGACAGCCAGGCATCGTTTCTATACCCGGCCCACATAGCGTTCCCTGAGGATTGGAGCTCTACCCGGAGGTCATTGGGTGCAACCGTGCAGAAACAAGGGAGTTGGCTGCCAAGGAAAGGCTGCAGGTTTAAGGGCAGGAGAGGATGTGTGGTGTGGGTGTCATTTTTCCTGCCACCCGCTGGTGCGTCGAGACTGTGGTAACTGGCGAGCCTGGCCACAGGCTAGACAAGTCATACCAGTTCAGGTGTCTAGGCTGTTGTCTGGGTTCTGTCGTTGCATGGCTGTGGGTAACAAGTTGCTTGTAGAGGACCTGGGCCTCAGGGTTTCCCCAATGTCACGTCACTGATGGGCCCAGAGAGTGAAAGTACCAGACACCACTGCAAGTTACACAATTGCTGCAAGGGTTTGCCCCGCCACGTTGGGTGTCGGAATGGTTCCGATGCCATTAGCTTTGTGTGTGGGCCAAGGGTAGGTTGCCAGTCTTGGCAGCAGGCCAGGAAGTCTGGCTGCAGGTGAATCTCCATTGTTCAGTCCAGGAGTTCCTCTGGTGCGTTTTGTCACCGGTCCCTACAAGCTGCTTTTGTTGGAGGTCGTCCCATTTGGCCAAGGGCCGTTCCCTTGTGGAAGATCTCAGGGACCACATTTCCCCTTGCGGGTGAATCCATTGGGTGGAAGCGTATGCGCCAGGAGTGGTTTGGTTCCCCAGAGGGCAGTGGATTTTACGCTGAGTAATCCCAGTTCCCCTGAGGGTGTCTCAGCAGTTCAGGATGACATCCTTATGCTGTGTCGGCGGGGAGGTGGCTCAGGCAGGAAAGTTCAAGGCCCATACCGGGGCGTTGATGGACGGCCGTGCTCTTTGTGCTGATGCCCGTGTGCTCTGAAGACATCTGTGCCACGATGCATTCACGTTTGGCTGTGGACACACAGACATGATGGACCGCAAATGAAATGTTGAGGGGAGATATAGCGCACATCGGTGGGCGGTATCACCCTTTGCCTCTGTGCGCCCGTTCACTTTTCTCAAACATCCCTGTGTTCTGTCACCCTGAGGCATGTGGTGGAGTGCCAGGGAACAAACACCTGCAGCAGCATTGGGCCCTCTGTATAGTCCATGATACCTGGCGAAGTGAGGAGAGTGCGGCAAGGTGAGGCAAGTCAAGGCAAAAGAGTCTCAGAGTGGTTTTGGCGTGAAGTCCTTGAGGCTCCTCGTAGGAACCTTGTGGTGGTGAGTGGAACTTCTTTGCAGAAACCTAGATGTTTGGCCACGGGGACTTGTGCACTGAGACTACACCCTCACCTTCTTGGCTCTTGCAGGGGAACCCCAGATCTGATGCCATGATCCTTAGCTCCATTTGCAGCCCCGTGGGTCGCCTCTGGCCACTCCTGACTGCTGACATGATTGAGATCGGTGGCTGCCCCGCAGTGGAGCCTGCGACTTTGAACGTGCAGCCTTTGAGCAGGTGGATTGATGATGACTCCCATAAATGCACTGCTTGGAACTCTGAACAAATGAATGGGTCTCAGGTTTCTCCGCGGTCATGTCACTGACGGGCCTGGGGGCGAAAATACAAGGCGCCAGGGCAAGTAACCCAGTTGCTGCAAGGGTTTGCCCTGCCAGTTTGGGCATTGGAATATCTCCAATGCCAATAGCTTTCTGTGTGATCCAAGGGCATCGCCTCTGGCTCGACAAGGTTCCTGGTAGAAACCTTGTGGGGGTAAACGGAACTTCTTTGAAGAAACCTAGAAGTTTGGCCACGGGGACTTGTGCCGTGAGACTACACCGTCACATTCTGGGCTCTTCCTGGGGCACCCGAGCTCTGATGCCCTGAGACGTGGGTGCACTTCCTGCCCCGTGGCTCGAGTCTGGCCGCTCCCTACTGCTGAGAGGATTGAGCTTGCTGACAGTCCGCGACTTTGCATGTCCAGCCTTTGAGCAGGAGCGTGGATCAGTGAGGACTCCCATAAATGCATTCCTTGGAAATCCAAACAGAATGAATGAGCAATACCTACCGTCTTCTCATCCTAACTGAGGTCCAGCACGTGGCTCCCAAAGGAAAATTAGGGAGAGGTCCATGTTGCATTTGCTACTGTGGGCGTGCGCAGCAACATTGTTCAAGTGGAGGGTGGCGGGCTTCTCGTGCAGAAAGAGCCATGTGGAAAGGAGCCTGGGATGTCCATCTACGTGGGAAGGCTAAGGACAACTTGACGTCTCTGGGCACCTGAGTCTAGCCAGAACTGCTATCCCCTGCCGCGGTCAGCGTGCGGGTGCGAAAGGAAGCGTGAGCCACTGGTACTCCTCTGGCTTGCCATTGAGATCTACAGGCCACCCTCAAGCTCAGGTCGTTGCCTTGTTCCCGCAAGGAAACAGAAGTCTCTGCACTCAGGGTCAGAGAAGGAGTCCTGGCCAGGCCAGGCGTCTATGTCATGTTCAGCTTGGGAGGTGGGATATAGTTTAGGTTTGCTCTGATGGTCGGGGGAAATCAAATGGGCCACTGTCCCCGGGATTTGGGCGACGCTGATGGCGCCTCCTTGGGTTGTGTCCTGCTTGTGTGTTGTGTGTGGAGAGTTTGGAAAGTGCCTTAGGCAAATCCAGGGGATATCAAGCTACTTAGGTGAGGGGTGGATTCGTTTGGATCCTGGTGGAGAGAGCAAGGCAAGGCGAGCGGGAAATACACGGGAGAGTGTTGGCTAAGCCCACAGGCTTACTGTTGGGTGGATAGATCGGTATGGGTGGAGATGTCGGTGGACATAGGGTTCCCGGAACTCTTTTGGGATATCTTCAGGAGCATTTGGAGCCCCATGTAGGGAAGGAATACAGGTGCACATTCGTGGACCATCCCAACCTTTTCCTCTCCTTTCTCAATGTGCTTCACGGCGGGTCCTTGTTCCAGCGAATGGTGCCTTCACGGCACAGTATGGTGTCTTCTCACTGGGACCGATTTGGAGCCGTTGGGATGTTTTGTCCCTGTGTGGCCTCATTGCCCCTATGTTGAGGATGTTAAGGTGTTCCTTAGGACAGCCCAGCGTCATTGCTATACCAGGTCGGCATAGCATTCCCTGAGGTTTGGAGCTCTTCGCAGAGGTCTTTGGGCCCAACCATGCAGAAAGAAGGGAGTCGGCCGCCAAGGCAACGCTACAGGTTTAAGGGCTAGAGTGAATGTGTGCTGCAGGGGTCATTTTGTCCTGCCACCTTCTGGTGCTGCGAGCCTGTGATCTCCAGCATGCATGGCTTCAAGCCAGAGAAGCCATGCCGGTTCAAGGGTCCAGGATGTTGGGTGCGTTCTCTCATTGCACGGCTGTGGGTGACACGTTGGTTCTGGAGGACCTGGGTCTCATGGTTTCTCCAAGGTCTTGTCCTTGAAGGGAAGAATGCGAATGTGCAAGGTGCTACGATAAGTTACCCAGTTGCTGCAAGTGTTTGGCCCGCCATTTTGGGCATTGGAATGGCTCCCTTGCCATTAGCTTTGGTTGCGGTCCTAGGGAAGTTCCTCTGGCTTGGCAGGAGACCAGGAAGTATGCCTGCTGGTGAGTCTCCCTTGATCAGTCCAGGGGTTCTTCAGGTGCCCTTTGTCACGGGTCCCTACGAGCCGCTTTTGATGGAGGTCGTCTTATTCAGCCAAGGGCCCTTCCCTTATGGAAGATCTCTCCCCTTGAGGGCGTGTCCACTGTGTTTAATCATAAGGGCCAAACGCGTGTTTGTTCCCATAGAGGGCACTTGCTCTTAGGCTGAGGGGGCACAGTTGTCCTGAGGGTGTCTCAGGGGATCAGGAAGACATCCTTTTGCTGTGATGGAGGGCAGATTGCTCAGGAGAGGAATTTCAGGGCCCGAGACCAGGGGGTTGTTGGTCGGTGGCACTCTTTGTCCTGATGGCCGCACGCTCTGAAGGCGCCAGTGCCACGATGCTTTCACGTTTGCCTGCGGACACACAGGCAAGATGGACAGTAAATGAAATGTTGAGGAGAGATAGAACACACAATGCTGGGTGGTATCGCCCTTTCCCTCGGTGCGCCTGTGCACCCTCCTCAAGCATGCGTGTGTTCTCTCACCCCGAGCCAGGTGGAATGCCAGGGAAGGAATGCCAGCAGCAGCCTGGGGCCATCCGTATAATCCCTGATACCCGTTGAAGTGAGGACGGTGTGGCAAGGCGAGGCCAGCCGAAGGAGTCTCAGAGGGGTGTTGGTGTGCATTCCATGAGGATCCTGCTTTAACCCTTGTTGCGGTAAGCGACACTTCTTTGCTAAACCTAAAGGTTTGGCGATGGGAACGTGTGCACCGGGGCTACACCCTCACCTTCTGGTCTTTTCTCGGGGAACACGAGCTTTGATGCCCTGAGAACTGGCTGCATTTCCTGACCCGTGGCTCGGCTCTGCTGGCCACTTCCGTACGCTGATATGATTCAGCTCGCTGGCCGTCCCATGGTGGAATCTGCAACTTTGCATGTCCACCGTTTGAGCATGTGCTTGGATCGATGATGACTCCCACAAATGCATTCCTTGGAAATCTGAACAAAATGAGTGAGAAATCCCTACCGTCTCCTCGTTGGAACTGAGGTCCAGCACGTGGCTCCCCAAAGGAAAGTAGGGAGAGGTTCACGTTGCATTTGCGGCCGTGGGTGTCTACAGCCACGTTGTTCAAGTTGAGGGTTGTGGTCATCTCCTGGGGAGAAGAGCCATTGGGAAAGGAGCCTGGGATGCCAATCCAGGTGGGAAGGCTTGGGACAGCGTGCCGTCTCTGGGTTCCTTGGTCTAGCCAGGACTGCTGTCCCCTGCCACGGTTCAGCATGCAGGTAGGAGAGGAAGCGTGAGCCATTGCTCGTCCTGCCACCTGCACTTGAGTTCTACAGGCTGCCCCCACCTGCTGGTCATTGCCTTGTGGCCTCAAAGAAACAGAAGTCTGTAGGCTCAGGGTCAGAACAGGATTCCAGGCCTAGGGCAGGCTTCTTTGTCATGTTCTGCTTGGGAGACCAGATGCAGTTTAGGTTTCTCCTGCTGAGGGGAGAAATCAAATGGGCCACTGTTCCTGGGAGTTTGGCCAATCTGATGGCTCCTCCTCGGGTTGTGTCCTGCTTGTGTGTGCTGTGTGAAGGGGCTGGAAAATGCCTTAGTCAAACTTGGTCACGGCAAGCTTCTTTGGTGAGGGGTGGCTCTGGCATCTTGCCGTGACACGTTGGGATCCCGGTGGAGAGAGAGTAAGGCAAGGCGAGTGAAAGAGCCACGTGAGATGGCTGGCTAAGCCCACAGGTTTACTGGTGGGTGGATAGATCGACGGTGGCCATGGGGTTCCCGGAACACATTTGGGATTCCCTCAGGAGCATCTGGAGGCACGTGTAGGGAGGGAATACGGGAGCACATTTGTGGACTGTCCCGCCTCTTTCCTCTCCCTGGTCGATTTGCTTCATGGCGGGTTCTTGTGCCAGCGAATGGTTGCCTTCATGGCACAGTATGGTGTCTCCTCATGGGGGCCGATTTGGAGGCCTTGGGGTGTTTTGTCCCTGTCTGACCACGTTCCCCCTGTGTTGAAGATGTGAAGGTGTTCCTGAGGACAGCCAGGCATCGTTTCTATACCCGGCCCACATAGCGTTCCCTGAGGATTGGAGCTCTACCCGGAGGTCATTGGGTGCAACCGTGCAGAAACAAGGGAGTTGGCTGCCAAGGAAAGGCTGCAGGTTTAAGGGCAGGAGAGGATGTGTGGTGTGGGTGTCATTTTTCCTGCCACCCGCTGGTGCGTCGAGACTGTGGTAACTGGCGAGCCTGGCCACAGGCTAGACAAGTCATACCAGTTCAGGTGTCTAGGCTGTTGTCTGGGTTCTGTCGTTGCATGGCTGTGGGTAACAAGTTGCTTGTAGAGGACCTGGGCCTCAGGGTTTCCCCAATGTCACGTCACTGATGGGCCCAGAGAGTGAAAGTACCAGACACCACTGCAAGTTACACAATTGCTGCAAGGGTTTGCCCCGCCACGTTGGGTGTCGGAATGGTTCCGATGCCATTAGCTTTGTGTGTGGGCCAAGGGTAGGTTGCCAGTCTTGGCAGCAGGCCAGGAAGTCTGGCTGCAGGTGAATCTCCATTGTTCAGTCCAGGAGTTCCTCTGGTGCGTTTTGTCACCGGTCCCTACAAGCTGCTTTTGTTGGAGGTCGTCCCATTTGGCCAAGGGCCGTTCCCTTGTGGAAGATCTCAGGGACCACATTTCCCCTTGCGGGTGAATCCATTGGGTGGAAGCGTATGCGCCAGGAGTGGTTTGGTTCCCCAGAGGGCAGTGGATTTTACGCTGAGTAATCCCAGTTCCCCTGAGGGTGTCTCAGCAGTTCAGGATGACATCCTTATGCTGTGTCGGCGGGGAGGTGGCTCAGGCAGGAAAGTTCAAGGCCCATACCGGGGCGTTGATGGACGGCCGTGCTCTTTGTGCTGATGCCCGTGTGCTCTGAAGACATCTGTGCCACGATGCATTCACGTTTGGCTGTGGACACACAGACATGATGGACCGCAAATGAAATGTTGAGGGGAGATATAGCGCACATCGGTGGGCGGTATCACCCTTTGCCTCTGTGCGCCCGTTCACTTTTCTCAAACATCCCTGTGTTCTGTCACCCTGAGGCATGTGGTGGAGTGCCAGGGAACAAACACCTGCAGCAGCATTGGGCCCTCTGTATAGTCCATGATACCTGGCGAAGTGAGGAGAGTGCGGCAAGGTGAGGCAAGTCAAGGCAAAAGAGTCTCAGAGTGGTTTTGGCGTGAAGTCCTTGAGGCTCCTCGTAGGAACCTTGTGGTGGTGAGTGGAACTTCTTTGCAGAAACCTAGATGTTTGGCCACGGGGACTTGTGCACTGAGACTACACCCTCACCTTCTTGGCTCTTGCAGGGGAACCCCAGATCTGATGCCATGATCCTTAGCTCCATTTGCAGCCCCGTGGGTCGCCTCTGGCCACTCCTGACTGCTGACATGATTGAGATCGGTGGCTGCCCCGCAGTGGAGCCTGCGACTTTGAACGTGCAGCCTTTGAGCAGGTGGATTGATGATGACTCCCATAAATGCACTGCTTGGAACTCTGAACAAATGAATGGGTCTCAGGTTTCTCCGCGGTCATGTCACTGACGGGCCTGGGGGCGAAAATACAAGGCGCCAGGGCAAGTAACCCAGTTGCTGCAAGGGTTTGCCCTGCCAGTTTGGGCATTGGAATATCTCCAATGCCAATAGCTTTCTGTGTGATCCAAGGGCATCGCCTCTGGCTCGACAAGGTTCCTGGTAGAAACCTTGTGGGGGTAAACGGAACTTCTTTGAAGAAACCTAGAAGTTTGGCCACGGGGACTTGTGCCGTGAGACTACACCGTCACATTCTGGGCTCTTCCTGGGGCACCCGAGCTCTGATGCCCTGAGACGTGGGTGCACTTCCTGCCCCGTGGCTCGAGTCTGGCCGCTCCCTACTGCTGAGAGGATTGAGCTTGCTGACAGTCCGCGACTTTGCATGTCCAGCCTTTGAGCAGGAGCGTGGATCAGTGAGGACTCCCATAAATGCATTCCTTGGAAATCCAAACAGAATGAATGAGCAATACCTACCGTCTTCTCATCCTAACTGAGGTCCAGCACGTGGCTCCCAAAGGAAAATTAGGGAGAGGTCCATGTTGCATTTGCTACTGTGGGCGTGCGCAGCAACATTGTTCAAGTGGAGGGTGGCGGGCTTCTCGTGCAGAAAGAGCCATGTGGAAAGGAGCCTGGGATGTCCATCTACGTGGGAAGGCTAAGGACAACTTGACGTCTCTGGGCACCTGAGTCTAGCCAGAACTGCTATCCCCTGCCGCGGTCAGCGTGCGGGTGCGAAAGGAAGCGTGAGCCACTGGTACTCCTCTGGCTTGCCATTGAGATCTACAGGCCACCCTCAAGCTCAGGTCGTTGCCTTGTTCCCGCAAGGAAACAGAAGTCTCTGCACTCAGGGTCAGAGAAGGAGTCCTGGCCAGGCCAGGCGTCTATGTCATGTTCAGCTTGGGAGGTGGGATATAGTTTAGGTTTGCTCTGATGGTCGGGGGAAATCAAATGGGCCACTGTCCCCGGGATTTGGGCGACGCTGATGGCGCCTCCTTGGGTTGTGTCCTGCTTGTGTGTTGTGTGTGGAGAGTTTGGAAAGTGCCTTAGGCAAATCCAGGGGATATCAAGCTACTTAGGTGAGGGGTGGATTCGTTTGGATCCTGGTGGAGAGAGCAAGGCAAGGCGAGCGGGAAATACACGGGAGAGTGTTGGCTAAGCCCACAGGCTTACTGTTGGGTGGATAGATCGGTATGGGTGGAGATGTCGGTGGACATAGGGTTCCCGGAACTCTTTTGGGATATCTTCAGGAGCATTTGGAGCCCCATGTAGGGAAGGAATACAGGTGCACATTCGTGGACCATCCCAACCTTTTCCTCTCCTTTCTCAATGTGCTTCACGGCGGGTCCTTGTTCCAGCGAATGGTGCCTTCACGGCACAGTATGGTGTCTTCTCACTGGGACCGATTTGGAGCCGTTGGGATGTTTTGTCCCTGTGTGGCCTCATTGCCCCTATGTTGAGGATGTTAAGGTGTTCCTTAGGACAGCCCAGCGTCATTGCTATACCAGGTCGGCATAGCATTCCCTGAGGTTTGGAGCTCTTCGCAGAGGTCTTTGGGCCCAACCATGCAGAAAGAAGGGAGTCGGCCGCCAAGGCAACGCTACAGGTTTAAGGGCTAGAGTGAATG
The DNA here is from genome assembly GCF_965194805.1 of Balaenoptera borealis. Taxonomy (NCBI): domain Eukaryota; kingdom Metazoa; phylum Chordata; class Mammalia; order Artiodactyla; family Balaenopteridae; genus Balaenoptera; species Balaenoptera borealis. The sequence continues at coordinate 129,744,364 of NC_138866.1, forward strand.
TGTGCTGCAGGGGTCATTTTGTCCTGCCACCTTCTGGTGCTGCGAGCCTGTGATCTCCAGCATGCATGGCTTCAAGCCAGAGAAGCCATGCCGGTTCAAGGGTCCAGGATGTTGGGTGCGTTCTCTCATTGCACGGCTGTGGGTGACACGTTGGTTCTGGAGGACCTGGGTCTCATGGTTTCTCCAAGGTCTTGTCCTTGAAGGGAAGAATGCGAATGTGCAAGGTGCTACGATAAGTTACCCAGTTGCTGCAAGTGTTTGGCCCGCCATTTTGGGCATTGGAATGGCTCCCTTGCCATTAGCTTTGGTTGCGGTCCTAGGGAAGTTCCTCTGGCTTGGCAGGAGACCAGGAAGTATGCCTGCTGGTGAGTCTCCCTTGATCAGTCCAGGGGTTCTTCAGGTGCCCTTTGTCACGGGTCCCTACGAGCCGCTTTTGATGGAGGTCGTCTTATTCAGCCAAGGGCCCTTCCCTTATGGAAGATCTCTCCCCTTGAGGGCGTGTCCACTGTGTTTAATCATAAGGGCCAAACGCGTGTTTGTTCCCATAGAGGGCACTTGCTCTTAGGCTGAGGGGGCACAGTTGTCCTGAGGGTGTCTCAGGGGATCAGGAAGACATCCTTTTGCTGTGATGGAGGGCAGATTGCTCAGGAGAGGAATTTCAGGGCCCGAGACCAGGGGGTTGTTGGTCGGTGGCACTCTTTGTCCTGATGGCCGCACGCTCTGAAGGCGCCAGTGCCACGATGCTTTCACGTTTGCCTGCGGACACACAGGCAAGATGGACAGTAAATGAAATGTTGAGGAGAGATAGAACACACAATGCTGGGTGGTATCGCCCTTTCCCTCGGTGCGCCTGTGCACCCTCCTCAAGCATGCGTGTGTTCTCTCACCCCGAGCCAGGTGGAATGCCAGGGAAGGAATGCCAGCAGCAGCCTGGGGCCATCCGTATAATCCCTGATACCCGTTGAAGTGAGGACGGTGTGGCAAGGCGAGGCCAGCCGAAGGAGTCTCAGAGGGGTGTTGGTGTGCATTCCATGAGGATCCTGCTTTAACCCTTGTTGCGGTAAGCGACACTTCTTTGCTAAACCTAAAGGTTTGGCGATGGGAACGTGTGCACCGGGGCTACACCCTCACCTTCTGGTCTTTTCTCGGGGAACACGAGCTTTGATGCCCTGAGAACTGGCTGCATTTCCTGACCCGTGGCTCGGCTCTGCTGGCCACTTCCGTACGCTGATATGATTCAGCTCGCTGGCCGTCCCATGGTGGAATCTGCAACTTTGCATGTCCACCGTTTGAGCATGTGCTTGGATCGATGATGACTCCCACAAATGCATTCCTTGGAAATCTGAACAAAATGAGTGAGAAATCCCTACCGTCTCCTCGTTGGAACTGAGGTCCAGCACGTGGCTCCCCAAAGGAAAGTAGGGAGAGGTTCACGTTGCATTTGCGGCCGTGGGTGTCTACAGCCACGTTGTTCAAGTTGAGGGTTGTGGTCATCTCCTGGGGAGAAGAGCCATTGGGAAAGGAGCCTGGGATGCCAATCCAGGTGGGAAGGCTTGGGACAGCGTGCCGTCTCTGGGTTCCTTGGTCTAGCCAGGACTGCTGTCCCCTGCCACGGTTCAGCATGCAGGTAGGAGAGGAAGCGTGAGCCATTGCTCGTCCTGCCACCTGCACTTGAGTTCTACAGGCTGCCCCCACCTGCTGGTCATTGCCTTGTGGCCTCAAAGAAACAGAAGTCTGTAGGCTCAGGGTCAGAACAGGATTCCAGGCCTAGGGCAGGCTTCTTTGTCATGTTCTGCTTGGGAGACCAGATGCAGTTTAGGTTTCTCCTGCTGAGGGGAGAAATCAAATGGGCCACTGTTCCTGGGAGTTTGGCCAATCTGATGGCTCCTCCTCGGGTTGTGTCCTGCTTGTGTGTGCTGTGTGAAGGGGCTGGAAAATGCCTTAGTCAAACTTGGTCACGGCAAGCTTCTTTGGTGAGGGGTGGCTCTGGCATCTTGCCGTGACACGTTGGGATCCCGGTGGAGAGAGAGTAAGGCAAGGCGAGTGAAAGAGCCACGTGAGATGGCTGGCTAAGCCCACAGGTTTACTGGTGGGTGGATAGATCGACGGTGGCCATGGGGTTCCCGGAACACATTTGGGATTCCCTCAGGAGCATCTGGAGGCACGTGTAGGGAGGGAATACGGGAGCACATTTGTGGACTGTCCCGCCTCTTTCCTCTCCCTGGTCGATTTGCTTCATGGCGGGTTCTTGTGCCAGCGAATGGTTGCCTTCATGGCACAGTATGGTGTCTCCTCATGGGGGCCGATTTGGAGGCCTTGGGGTGTTTTGTCCCTGTCTGACCACGTTCCCCCTGTGTTGAAGATGTGAAGGTGTTCCTGAGGACAGCCAGGCATCGTTTCTATACCCGGCCCACATAGCGTTCCCTGAGGATTGGAGCTCTACCCGGAGGTCATTGGGTGCAACCGTGCAGAAACAAGGGAGTTGGCTGCCAAGGAAAGGCTGCAGGTTTAAGGGCAGGAGAGGATGTGTGGTGTGGGTGTCATTTTTCCTGCCACCCGCTGGTGCGTCGAGACTGTGGTAACTGGCGAGCCTGGCCACAGGCTAGACAAGTCATACCGGTTCAAGTGTCTAGGCTGTTGTCTGGGTTCTGTCGTTGCATGGCTGTGGGTAACAAGTTGCTTGTAGAGGACCTGGGCCTCAGGGTTTCCCCAATGTCACGTCACTGATGGGCCCAGAGGGTGAAAGTACCAGACACCACTGCAAGTTACACAATTGCTGCAAGGGTTTGCCCACCACGTTGGGCGTCGGAATGGTTCCGATGCCATTAGCTTTGTGTGTGGGCCAAGGGTAGGTTGCCAGTCTTGGCAGCAGGCCAGGAAGTCTGGCTGCAGGTGAATCTCCATTGTTCAGTCCAGGAGTTCCTCTGGTGCGTTTTGTCACCGGTCCCTACAAGCTGCTTTTGTTGGAGGTCGTCCCATTTGGCCAAGGGCCGTTCCCTTGTGGAAGATCTCAGGGACCACATTTCCCCTTGCGGGTGAATCCATTGGGTGGAAGCGTATGCGCCAGGAGTGGTTTGGTTCCCCAGAGGGCAGTGGATTTTACGCTGAGTAATCCCAGTTCCCCTGAGGGTGTCTCAGCAGTTCAGGATGACATCCTTATGCTGTGTCGGCGGGGAGGTGGCTCAGGCAGGAAAGTTCAAGGCCCATACCGGGGCGTTGATGGACGGCCGTGCTCTTTGTGCTGATGCCCGTGTGCTCTGAAGACATCTGTGCCACGATGCATTCACGTTTGGCTGTGGACACACAGACATGATGGACCGCAAATGAAATGTTGAGGGGAGATATAGCGCACATCGGTGGGCGGTATCACCCTTTGCCTCTGTGCGCCCGTTCACTTTTCTCAAACATCCCTGTGTTCTGTCACCCTGAGGCATGTGGTGGAGTGCCAGGGAACAAACACCTGCAGCAGCATTGGGCCCTCTGTATAGTCCATGATACCTGGCGAAGTGAGGAGAGTGCGGCAAGGTGAGGCAAGTCAAGGCAAAAGAGTCTCAGAGTGGTTTTGGCGTGAAGTCCTTGAGGCTCCTCGTAGGAACCTTGTGGTGGTGAGTGGAACTTCTTTGCAGAAACCTAGATGTTTGGCCACGGGGACTTGTGCACTGAGACTACACCCTCACCTTCTTGGCTCTTGCAGGGGAACCCCAGATCTGATGCCATGATCCTTAGCTCCATTTGCAGCCCCGTGGGTCGCCTCTGGCCACTCCTGACTGCTGACATGATTGAGATCGGTGGCTGCCCCGCAGTGGAGCCTGCGACTTTGAACGTGCAGCCTTTGAGCAGGTGGATTGATGATGACTCCCATAAATGCACTGCTTGGAACTCTGAACAAATGAATGGGTCTCAGGTTTCTCCGCGGTCATGTCACTGACGGGCCTGGGGGCAAAAATACAAGGCGCCAGGGCAAGTAACCCAGTTGCTGCAAGGGTTTGCCCTGCCAGTTTGGGCATTGGAATATCTCCAATGCCAATAGCTTTCTGTGTGATCCAAGGGCATCGCCTCTGGCTCGACAAGGTTCCTGGTAGAAACCTTGTGGGGGTAAACGGAACTTCTTTGAAGAAACCTAGAAGTTTGGCCACGGGGACTTGTGCCGCGAGACTACACCGTCACATTCTGGGCTCTTCCTGGGGCACCCGAGCTCTGATGCCCTGAGACGTGGGTGCACTTCCTGCCCCGTGGCTCGAGTCTGGCCGCTCCCTACTGCTGAGAGGATTGAGCTTGCTGACAGTCCGCGACTTTGCACGTCCAGCCTTTGAGCAGGAGCGTGGATCAGTGAGGACTCCCATAAATGCATTCCTTGGAAATCTAAACAGAATGAATGAGCAATACCTACCGTCTTCTCATCCTAACTGAGGTCCAGCACGTGGCTCCCAAAGGAAAATTAGGGAGAGGTCCATGTTGCATTTGCTACTGTGGGCGTGCGCAGCAACATTGTTCAAGTGGAGGGTGGCGGGCTTCTCGTGCAGAAAGAGCCATGTGGAAAGGAGCCTGGGATGTCCATCTACGTGGGAAGGCTAAGGACAACTTGACGTCTCTGGGCACCTGAGTCTAGCCAGAACTGCTATCCCCTGCCGCGGTCAGCGTGCGGGTGCGAAAGGAAGCGTGAGCCACTGGTACTCCTCTGGCTTGCCATTGAGATCTACAGGCCACCCTCAAGCTCAGGTCGTTGCCTTGTTCCCGCAAGGAAACAGAAGTCTCTGCACTCAGGGTCAGAGAAGGAGTCCTGGCCAGGCCAGGCGTCTATGTCATGTTCAGCTTGGGAGGTGGGATATAGTTTAGGTTTGCCCTGATGGTCGGGGGAAATCAAATGGGCCACTGTCCCCGGGATTTGGGCGACGCTGATGGCGCCTCCTTGGGTTGTGTCCTGCTTGTGTGTTGTGTGTGGAGAGTTTGGAAAGTGCCTTAGGCAAATCCAGGGGATATCAAGCTACTTAGGTGAGGGGTGGATTCGTTTGGATCCTGGTGGAGAGAGCAAGGCAAGGCGAGCGGGAAATACACGGGAGAGTGTTGGCTAAGCCCACAGGCTTACTGTTGGGTGGATAGATCGGTATGGGTGGAGATGTCGGTGGACATAGGGTTCCCGGAACTCTTTTGGGATATCTTCAGGAGCATTTGGAGCCCCGTGTAGGGAAGGAATACAGGTGCACATTCGTGGACCATCCCAACCTTTTCCTCTCCTTTCTCAATGTGCTTCACGGCGGGTCCTTGTTCCAGCGAATGGTGCCTTCACGGCACAGTATGGTGTCTTCTCACTGGGACCGATTTGGAGCCGTTGGGATGTTTTGTCCCTGTGTGGCCTCATTGCCCCTATGTTGAGGATGTTAAGGTGTTCCTTAGGACAGCCCAGCGTCATTGCTATACCAGGTCGGCATAGCATTCCCTGAGGTTTGGAGCTCTTCGCAGAGGTCTTTGGGCCCAACCATGCAGAAAGAAGGGAGTCGGCCGCCAAGGCAACGCTACAGGTTTAAGGGCTAGAGTGAATGTGTGCTGCAGGGGTCATTTTGTCCTGCCACCTTCTGGTGCTGCGAGCCTGTGATCTCCAGCATGCATGGCTTCAAGCCAGAGAAGCCATGCCGGTTCAAGGGTCCAGGATGTTGGGTGCGTTCTCTCATTGCACGGCTGTGGGTGACACGTTGGTTCTGGAGGACCTGGGTCTCATGGTTTCTCCAAGGTCTTGTCCTTGAAGGGAAGAATGCGAATGTGCAAGGTGCTACGATAAGTTACCCAGTTGCTGCAAGTGTTTGGCCCGCCATTTTGGGCATTGGAATGGCTCCCTTGCCATTAGCTTTGGTTGCGGTCCTAGGGAAGTTCCTCTGGCTTGGCAGGAGACCAGGAAGTATGCCTGCTGGTGAGTCTCCCTTGATCAGTCCAGGGGTTCTTCAGGTGCCCTTTGTCACGGGTCCCTACGAGCCGCTTTTGATGGAGGTCGTCTTATTCAGCCAAGGGCCCTTCCCTTATGGAAGATCTCTCCCCTTGAGGGCGTGTCCACTGTGTTTAATCATAAGGGCCAAACGCGTGTTTGTTCCCATAGAGGGCACTTGCTCTTAGGCTGAGGGGGCACAGTTGTCCTGAGGGTGTCTCAGGGGATCAGGAAGACATCCTTTTGCTGTGATGGAGGGCAGATTGCTCAGGAGAGGAATTTCAGGGCCCGAGACCAGGGGGTTGTTGGTCGGTGGCACTCTTTGTCCTGATGGCCGCACGCTCTGAAGGCGCCAGTGCCACGATGCTTTCACGTTTGCCTGCGGACACACAGGCAAGATGGACAGTAAATGAAATGTTGAGGAGAGATAGAACACACAATGCTGGGTGGTATCGCCCTTTCCCTCGGTGCGCCTGTGCACCCTCCTCAAGCATGCGTGTGTTCTCTCACCCCGAGCCAGGTGGAATGCCAGGGAAGGAATGCCAGCAGCAGCCTGGGGCCATCCGTATAATCCCTGATACCCGTTGAAGTGAGGACGGTGTGGCAAGGCGAGGCCAGCCGAAGGAGTCTCAGAGGGGTGTTGGCGTGCATTCCATGAGGATCCTGCTTTAACCCTTGTTGCGGTAAGCGACACTTCTTTGCTAAACCTAAAGGTTTGGCGATGGGAACGTGTGCACCGGGGCTACACCCTCACCTTCTGGTCTTTTCTCGGGGAACACGAGCTTTGATGCCCTGAGAACTGGCTGCATTTCCTGACCCGTGGCTCGGCTCTGCTGGCCACTTCCGTACGCTGATATGATTCAGCTCGCTGGCCGTCCCATGGTGGAATCTGCAACTTTGCATGTCCACCGTTTGAGCATGTGCTTGGATCGATGATGACTCCCACAAATGCATTCCTTGGAAATCTGAACAAAATGAGTGAGAAATCCCTACCGTCTCCTCGTTGGAACTGAGGTCCAGCACGTGGCTCCCCAAAGGAAAGTAGGGAGAGGTTCACGTTGCATTTGCGGCCGTGGGTGTCTACAGCCACGTTGTTCAAGTTGAGGGTTGTGGTCATCTCCTGGGGAGAAGAGCCATTGGGAAAGGAGCCTGGGATGCCAATCCAGGTGGGAAGGCTTGGGACAGCGTGCCGTCTCTGGGTTCCTTGGTCTAGCCAGGACTGCTGTCCCCTGCCACGGTTCAGCATGCAGGTAGGAGAGGAAGCGTGAGCCATTGCTCGTCCTGCCACCTGCACTTGAGTTCTACAGGCTGCCCCCACCTGCTGGTCATTGCCTTGTGGCCTCAAAGAAACAGAAGTCTGTAGGCTCAGGGTCAGAACAGGATTCCAGGCCTAGGGCAGGCTTCTTTGTCATGTTCTGCTTGGGAGACCAGATGCAGTTTAGGTTTCTCCTGCTGAGGGGAGAAATCAAATGGGCCACTGTTCCTGGGAGTTTGGCCAATCTGATGGCTCCTCCTCGGGTTGTGTCCTGCTTGTGTGTGCTGTGTGAAGGGGCTGGAAAATGCCTTAGTCAAACTTGGTCACGGCAAGCTTCTTTGGTGAGGGGTGGCTCTGGCATCTTGCCGTGACACGTTGGGATCCCGGTGGAGAGAGAGTAAGGCAAGGCGAGTGAAAGAGCCACGTGAGATGGCTGGCTAAGCCCACAGGTTTACTGGTGGGTGGATAGATCGACGGTGGCCATGGGGTTCCCGGAACACATTTGGGATTCCCTCAGGAGCATCTGGAGGCACGTGTAGGGAGGGAATACGGGAGCACATTTGTGGACTGTCCCGCCTCTTTCCTCTCCTTGGTCGATTTGCTTCATGGCGGGTTCTTGTGCCAGCGAATGGTTGCCTTCATGGCACAGTATGGTGTCTCCTCATGGGGGCCGATTTGGAGGCCTTGGGGTGTTTTGTCCCTGTCTGACCACGTTCCCCCTGTGTTGAAGATGTGAAGGTGTTCCTGAGGACAGCCAGGCATCGTTTCTATACCCGGCCCACATAGCGTTCCCTGAGGATTGGAGCTCTACCCGGAGGTCATTGGGTGCAACCGTGCAGAAACAAGGGAGTTGGCTGCCAAGGAAAGGCTGCAGGTTTAAGGGCAGGAGAGGATGTGTGGTGTGGGTGTCATTTTTCCTGCCACCCGCTGGTGCGTCGAGACTGTGGTAACTGGCGAGCCTGGCCACAGGCTAGACAAGTCATACCAGTTCAGGAGTCTAGGCTGTTGTCTGGGTTCTGTCGTTGCATGGCTGTGGGTAACAAGTTGCTTGTAGAGGACCTGGGCCTCAGGGTTTCCCCAATGTCACGTCACTGATGGGCCCAGAGGGTGAAAGTACCAGACACCACTGCAAGTTACACAATTGCTGCAAGGGTTTGCCCACCACGTTGGGCGTCGGAATGGTTCCGATGCCATTAGCTTTGTGTGTGGGCCAAGGGTAGGTTGCCAGTCTTGGCAGCAGGCCAGGAAGTCTGGCTGCAGGTGAATCTCCATTGTTCAGTCCAGGAGTTCCTCTGGTGCGTTTTGTCACCGGTCCCTACAAGCTGCTTTTGTTGGAGGTCGTCCCATTTGGCCAAGGGCCGTTCCCTTGTGGAAGATCTCAGGGACCACATTTCCCCTTGCGGGTGAATCCATTGGGTGGAAGCGTATGCGCCAGGAGTGGTTTGGTTCCCCAGAGGGCAGTGGATTTTACGCTGAGTAATCCCAGTTCCCCTGAGGGTGTCTCAGCAGTTCAGGATGACATCCTTATGCTGTGTCGGCGGGGAGGTGGCTCAGGCAGGAAAGTTCAAGGCCCATACCGGGGCGTTGATGGACGGCCGTGCTCTTTGTGCTGATGCCCGTGTGCTCTGAAGACATCTGTGCCACGATGCATTCACGTTTGGCTGTGGACACACAGACATGATGGACCGCAAATGAAATGTTGAGGGGAGATATAGCGCACATCGGTGGGCGGTATCACCCTTTCCCTCTGTGCGCCCGTTCACTTTTCTCAAACATCCCTGTGTTCTGTCACCCTGAGGCATGTGGTGGAGTGCCAGGGAACAAACACCTGCAGCAGCATTGGGCCCTCTGTATAGTCCATGATACCTGGCGAAGTGAGGAGAGTGCGGCAAGGTGAGGCAAGTCAAGGCAAAAGAGTCTCAGAGTGGTTTTGGCGTGAAGTCCTTGAGGCTCCTCGTAGGAACCTTGTGGTGGTGAGTGGAACTTCTTTGCAGAAACCTAGATGTTTGGCCACGGGGACTTGTGCACTGAGACTACACCCTCACCTTCTTGGCTCTTGCAGGGGAACCCCAGATCTGATGCCATGATCCTTAGCTCCATTTGCAGCCCCGTGGGTCACCTCTGGCCACTCCTGACTGCTGACATGATTGAGATCGGTGGCTGCCCCGCAGTGGAGCCTGCGACTTTGAACGTGCAGCCTTTGAGCAGGTGGATTGATGATGACTCCCATAAATGCACTGCTTGGAACTCTGAACAAATGAATGGGTCTCAGGTTTCTCCGCGGTCATGTCACTGACGGGCCTGGGGGCGAAAATACAAGGCGCCAGGGCAAGTAACCCAGTTGCTGCAAGGGTTTGCCCTGCCAGTTTGGGCATTGGAATATCTCCAATGCCAATAGCTTTCTGTGTGATCCAAGGGCATCGCCTCTGGCTCGACAAGGTTCCTGGTAGAAACCTTGTGGGGGTAAACGGAACTTCTTTGAAGAAACCTAGAAGTTTGGCCACGGGGACTTGTGCCGCGAGACTACACCGTCACATTCTGGGCTCTTCCTGGGGCACCCGAGCTCTGATGCCCTGAGACGTGGGTGCACTTCCTGCCCCGTGGCTCGAGTCTGGCCGCTCCCTACTGCTGAGAGGATTGAGCTTGCTGACAGTCCGCGACTTTGCATGTCCAGCCTTTGAGCAGGAGCGTGGATCAGTGAGGACTCCCATAAATGCATTCCTTGGAAATCTAAACAGAATGAATGAGCAATACCTACCGTCTTCTCATCCTAACTGAGGTCCAGCACGTGGCTCCCAAAGGAAAATTAGGGAGAGGTCCATGTTGCATTTGCTACTGTGGGCGTGCGCAGCAACATTGTTCAAGTGGAGGGTGGCGGGCTTCTCGTGCAGAAAGAGCCATGTGGAAAGGAGCCTGGGATGTCCATCTACGTGGGAAGGCTAAGGACAACTTGACGTCTCTGGGCACCTGAGTCTAGCCAGAACTGCTATCCCCTGCCGCGGTCAGCGTGCGGGTGCGAAAGGAAGCGTGAGCCACTGGTACTCCTCTGGCTTGCCATTGAGATCTACAGGCCACCCTCAAGCTCAGGTCGTTGCCTTGTTCCCGCAAGGAAACAGAAGTCTCTGCACTCAGGGTCAGAGAAGGAGTCCTGGCCAGGCCAGGCGTCTATGTCATGTTCAGCTTGGGAGGTGGGATATAGTTTAGGTTTGCCCTGATGGTCGGGGGAAATCAAATGGGCCACTGTCCCCGGGATTTGGGCGACGCTGATGGCGCCTCCTTGGGTTGTGTCCTGCTTGTGTGTTGTGTGTGGAGAGTTTGGAAAGTGCCTTAGGCAAATCCAGGGGATATCAAGCTACTTAGGTGAGGGGTGGATTCGTTTGGATCCTGGTGGAGAGAGCAAGGCAAGGCGAGCGGGAAATACACGGGAGAGTGTTGGCTAAGCCCACAGGCTTACTGTTGGGTGGATAGATCGGTATGGGTGGAGATGTCGGTGGACATAGGGTTCCCGGAACTCTTTTGGGATATCTTCAGGAGCATTTGGAGCCCCGTGTAGGGAAGGAATACAGGTGCACATTCGTGGACCATCCCAACCTTTTCCTCTCCTTTCTCAATGTGCTTCACGGCGGGTCCTTGTTCCAGCGAATGGTGCCTTCACGGCACAGTATGGTGTCTTCTCACTGGGACCGATTTGGAGCCGTTGGGATGTTTTGTCCCTGTGTGGCCTCATTGCCCCTATGTTGAGGATGTTAAGGCGTTCCTTAGGACAGCCCAGCGTCATTGCTATACCAGGTCGGCATAGCATTCCCTGAGGTTTGGAGCTCTTCCCGGAGGTCTTTGGGCCCAACCATGCAGAAAGAAGGGAGTCGGCCGCCAAGGCAACGCTACAGGTTTAAGGGCTGGAGTGAATGTGTGCTGCAGGGGTCATTTTGTCCTGCCACCTTCTGGTGCTGCGAGCCTGTGATCTCCAGCATGCATGGCTTCAAGCCAGAGAAGCCATGCCGGTTCAAGGGTCCAGGATGTTGGGTGCGTTCTCTCATTGCACGGCTGTGGGTGACACGTTGGTTCTGGAGGACCTGGGTCTCATGGTTTCTCCAAGGTCTTGTCCTTGAAGGGAAGAATGCGAATGTGCAAGGTGCTACGATAAGTTACCCAGTTGCTGCAAGTGTTTGGCCCGCCATTTTGGGCATTGGAATGGCTCCCTTGCCATTAGCTTTGGTTGCGGTCCTAGGGAAGTTCCTCTGGCTTGGCAGGAGACCAGGAAGTATGCCTGCTGGTGAGTCTCCCTTGATCAGTCCAGGGGTTCTTCAGGTGCCCTTTGTCACGGGTCCCTACGAGCCGCTTTTGATGGAGGTCGTCTTATTCAGCCAAGGGCCCTTCCCTTATGGAAGATCTCTCCCCTTGAGGGCGTGTCCACTGTGTTTAATCATAAGGGCCAAACGCGTGTTTGTTCCCATAGAGGGCACTTGCTCTTAGGCTGAGGGGGCACAGTTGTCCTGAGGGTGTCTCAGGGGATCAGGAAGACATCCTTTTGCTGTGATGGAGGGCAGATTGCTCAGGAGAGGAATTTCAGGGCCCGAGACCAGGGGGTTGTTGGTCGGTGGCACTCTTTGTCCTGATGGCCGCACGCTCTGAAGGCGCCAGTGCCACGATGCTTTCACGTTTGCCTGCGGACACACAGGCAAGATGGACAGTAAATGAAATGTTGAGGAGAGATAGAACACACAATGCTGGGTGGTATCGCCCTTTCCCTCGGTGCGCCTGTGCACCCTCCTCAAGCATGCGTGTGTTCTCTCACCCCGAGCCAGGTGGAATGCCAGGGAAGGAATGCCAGCAGCAGCCTGGGGCCATCCGTATAATCCCTGATACCCGTTGAAGTGAGGACGGTGTGGCAAGGCGAGGCCAGCCGAAGGAGTCTCAGAGGGGTGTTGGCGTGCATTCCATGAGGATCCTGCTTTAACCCTTGTTGCGGTAAGCGACACTTCTTTGCTAAACCTAAAGGTTTGGCGATGGGAACGTGTGCACCGGGGCTACACCCTCACCTTCTGGTCTTTTCTCGGGGAACACGAGCTTTGATGCCCTGAGAACTGGCTGCATTTCCTGACCCGTGGCTCGGCTCTGCTGGCCACTTCCGTACGCTGATATGATTCAGCTCGCTGGCCGTCCCATGGTGGAATCTGCAACTTTGCATGTCCACCGTTTGAGCATGTGCTTGGATCGATGATGACTCCCACAAATGCATTCCTTGGAAATCTGAACAAAATGAGTGAGAAATCCCTACCGTCTCCTCGTTGGAACTGAGGTCCAGCACGTGGCTCCCCAAAGGAAAGTAGGGAGAGGTTCACGTTGCATTTGCAGCCGTGGGTGTCTACAGCCACGTTGTTCAAGTTGAGGGTTGTGGTCATCTCCTGGGGAGAAGAGCCATTGGGAAAGGAGCCTGGGATGCCAATCCAGGTGGGAAGGCTTGGGACAGCGTGCCGTCTCTGGGTTCCTTGGTCTAGCCAGGACTGCTGTCCCCTGCCACGGTTCAGCATGCAGGTAGGAGAGGAAGCGTGAGCCATTGCTCGTCCTGCCACCTGCACTTGAGTTCTACAGGCTGCCCCCACCTGCTGGTCATTGCCTTGTGGCCTCAAAGAAACAGAAGTCTGTAGGCTCAGGGTCAGAACAGGATTCCAGGCCTAGGGCAGGCTTCTTTGTCATGTTCTGCTTGGGAGACCAGATGCAGTTTAGGTTTCTCCTGCTGAGGGGAGAAATCAAATGGGCCACTGTTCCTTGGAGTTTGGCCAATCTGATGGCTCCTCCTCGGGTTGTGTCCTGCTTGTGTGTGCTGTGTGAAGGGGCTGGAAAATGCCTTAGTCAAACTTGGTCACGGCAAGCTTCTTTGGTGAGGGGTGGCTCTGGCATCTTGCCGTGACACGTTGGGATCCCGGTGGAGAGAGAGTAAGGCAAGGCGAGTGAAAGAGCCACGTGAGATGGCTGGCTAAGCCCACAGGTTTACTGGTGGGTGGATAGATCGACGGTGGCCATGGGGTTCCCGGAACACATTTGGGATTCCCTCAGGAGCATCTGGAGGCACGTGTAGGGAGGGAATACGGGAGCACATTTGTGGACTGTCCCGCCTCTTTCCTCTCCTTGGTCGATTTGCTTCATGGCGGGTTCTTGTGCCAGCGAATGGTTGCCTTCATGGCACAGTATGGTGTCTCCTCATGGGGGCCGATTTGGAGGCCTTGGGGTGTTTTGTCCCTGTCTGACCACGTTCCCCCTGTGTTGAAGATGTGAAGGTGTTCCTGAGGACAGCCAGGCATCGTTTCTATACCCGGCCCACATAGCGTTCCCTGAGGATTGGAGCTCTACCCGGAGGTCATTGGGTGCAACCGTGCAGAAACAAGGGAGTTGGCTGCCAAGGAAAGGCTGCAGGTTTAAGGGCAGGAGAGGATGTGTGGTGTGGGTGTCATTTTTCCTGCCACCCGCTGGTGCGTCGAGACTGTGGTAACTGGCGAGCCTGGCCACAGGCTAGACAAGTCATACCAGTTCAGGTGTCTAGGCTGTTGTCTGGGTTCTGTCGTTGCATGGCTGTGGGTAACAAGTTGCTTGTAGAGGACCTGGGCCTCAGGGATTCCCCAATGTCACGTCACTGATGGGCCCAGAGGGTGAAAGTACCAGACACCACTGCAAGTTACACAATTGCTGCAAGGGTTTGCCCCGCCACGTTGGGTGTCGGAATGGTTCCGATGCCATTAGCTTTGTGTGTGGGCCAAGGGTAGGTTGCCAGTCTTGGCAGCAGGCCAGGAAGTCTGGCTGCAGGTGAATCTCCATTGTTCAGTCCAGGAGTTCCTCTGGTGCGTTTTGTCACCGGTCCCTACAAGCTGCTTTTGTTGGAGGTCGTCCCATTTGGCCAAGGGCCGTTCCCTTGTGGAAGATCTCAGGGACCACATTTCCCCTTGCGGGTGAATCCATTGTGTGGAAGCGTATGCGCCAGGAGTGGTTTGGTTCCCCAGAGGGCAGTGGCTTTTACGCTGAGTAATCCCAGTTCCCCTGAGGGTGTCTCAGCAGTTCAGGATGACATCCTTATGCTGTGTCGGCGGGGAGGTGGCTCAGGCAGGAAAGTTCAAGGCCCATACCGGGGCGTTGATGGACGGCCGTGCTCTTTGTGCTGATGCCCGTGTGCTCTGAAGACATCTGTGCCACGATGCATTCACGTTTGGCTGTGGACACACAGACATGATGGACCGCAAATGAAATGTTGAGGGGAGATATAGCGCACATCGGTGGGCGGTATCACCCTTTCCCTCTGTGCGCCCGTTCACTTTTCTCAAACATCCCTGTGTTCTGTCACCCTGAGGCATGTGGTGGAGTGCCAGGGAACAAACACCTGCAGCAGCATTGGGCCCTCTGTATAGTCCATGATACCTGGCGAAGTGAGGAGAGTGCGGCAAGGTGAGGCAAGTCAAGGCAAAAGAGTCTCAGAGTGGTTTTGGCGTGAAGTCCTTGAGGCTCCTCGTAGGAACCTTGTGGTGGTGAGTGGAACTTCTTTGCAGAAACCTAGATGTTTGGCCACGGGGACTTGTGCACTGAGACTACACCCTCACCTTCTTGGCTCTTGCAGGGGAACCCCAGATCTGATGCCATGATCCTTAGCTCCATTTGCAGCCCCGTGGGTCACCTCTGGCCACTCCTGACTGCTGACATGATTGAGATCGGTGGCTGCCCCGCAGTGGAGCCTGCGACTTTGAACGTGCAGCCTTTGAGCAGGTGGATTGATGATGACTCCCATAAATGCACTGCTTGGAACTCTGAACAAATGAATGGGTCTCAGGTTTCTCCGCGGTCATGTCACTGACGGGCCTGGGGGCGAAAATACAAGGCGCCAGGGCAAGTAACCCAGTTGCTGCAAGGGTTTGCCCTGCCAGTTTGGGCATTGGAATATCTCCAATGCCAATAGCTTTCTGTGTGATCCAAGGGCATCGCCTCTGGCTCGACAAGGTTCCTGGTAGAAACCTTGTGGGGGTAAACGGAACTTCTTTGAAGAAACCTAGAAGTTTGGCCACGGGGACTTGTGCCGCGAGACTACACCGTCACATTCTGGGCTCTTCCTGGGGCACCCGAGCTCTGATGCCCTGAGACGTGGGTGCACTTCCTGCCCCGTGGCTCGAGTCTGGCCGCTCCCTACTGCTGAGAGGATTGAGCTTGCTGACAGTCCGCGACTTTGCATGTCCAGCCTTTGAGCAGGAGCGTGGATCAGTGAGGACTCCCATAAATGCATTCCTTGGAAATCTAAACAGAATGAATGAGCAATACCTACCGTCTTCTCATCCTAACTGAGGTCCAGCACGTGGCTCCCAAAGGAAAATTAGGGAGAGGTCCATGTTGCATTTGCTACTGTGGGCGTGCGCAGCAACATTGTTCAAGTGGAGGGTGGCGGGCTTCTCGTGCAGAAAGAGCCATGTGGAAAGGAGCCTGGGATGTCCATCTACGTGGGAAGGCTAAGGACAACTTGACGTCTCTGGGCACCTGAGTCTAGCCAGAACTGCTATCCCCTGCCGCGGTCAGCGTGCGGGTGCGAAAGGAAGCGTGAGCCACTGGTACTCCTCTGGCTTGCCATTGAGATCTACAGGCCACCCTCAAGCTCAGGTCGTTGCCTTGTTCCCGCAAGGAAACAGAAGTCTCTGCACTCAGGGTCAGAGAAGGAGTCCTGGCCAGGCCAGGCGTCTATGTCATGTTCAGCTTGGGAGGTGGGATATAGTTTAGGTTTGCCCTGATGGTCGGGGGAAATCAAATGGGCCACTGTCCCCGGGATTTGGGCGACGCTGATGGCGCCTCCTTGGGTTGTGTCCTGCTTGTGTGTTGTGTGTGGAGAGTTTGGAAAGTGCCTTAGGCAAATCCAGGGGATATCAAGCTACTTAGGTGAGGGGTGGATTCGTTTGGATCCTGGTGGAGAGAGCAAGGCAAGGCGAGCGGGAAATACACGGGAGAGTGTTGGCTAAGCCCACAGGCTTACTGTTGGGTGGATAGATCGGTATGGGTGGAGATGTCGGTGGACATAGGGTTCCCGGAACTCTTTTGGGATATCTTCAGGAGCATTTGGAGCCCCGTGTAGGGAAGGAATACAGGTGCACATTCGTGGACCATCCCAACCTTTTCCTCTCCTTTCTCAATGTGCTTCACGGCGGGTCCTTGTTCCAGCGAATGGTGCCTTCACGGCACAGTATGGTGTCTTCTCACTGGGACCGATTTGGAGCCGTTGGGATGTTTTGTCCCTGTGTGGCCTCATTGCCCCTATGTTGAGGATGTTAAGGCGTTCCTTAGGACAGCCCAGCGTCATTGCTATACCAGGTCGGCATAGCATTCCCTGAGGTTTGGAGCTCTTCCCGGAGGTCTTTGGGCCCAACCATGCAGAAAGAAGGGAGTCGGCCGCCAAGGCAACGCTACAGGTTTAAGGGCTGGAGTGAATGTGTGCTGCAGGGGTCATTTTGTCCTGCCACCTTCTGGTGCTGCGAGCCTGTGATCTCCAGCATGCATGGCTTCAAGCCAGAGAAGCCATGCCGGTTCAAGGGTCCAGGATGTTGGGTGCGTTCTCTCATTGCACGGCTGTGGGTGACACGTTGGTTCTGGAGGACCTGGGTCTCATGGTTTCTCCAAGGTCTTGTCCTTGAAGGGAAGAATGCGAATGTGCAAGGTGCTACGATAAGTTACCCAGTTGCTGCAAGTGTTTGGCCCGCCATTTTGGGCATTGGAATGGCTCCCTTGCCATTAGCTTTGGTTGCGGTCCTAGGGAAGTTCCTCTGGCTTGGCAGGAGACCAGGAAGTATGCCTGCTGGTGAGTCTCCCTTGATCAGTCCAGGGGTTCTTCAGGTGCCCTTTGTCACGGGTCCCTACGAGCCGCTTTTGATGGAGGTCGTCTTATTCAGCCAAGGGCCCTTCCCTTATGGAAGATCTCTCCCCTTGAGGGCGTGTCCACTGTGTTTAATCATAAGGGCCAAACGCGTGTTTGTTCCCATAGAGGGCACTTGCTCTTAGGCTGAGGGGGCACAGTTGTCCTGAGGGTGTCTCAGGGGATCAGGAAGACATCCTTTTGCTGTGATGGAGGGCAGATTGCTCAGGAGAGGAATTTCAGGGCCCGAGACCAGGGGGTTGTTGGTCGGTGGCACTCTTTGTCCTGATGGCCGCACGCTCTGAAGGCGCCAGTGCCACGATGCTTTCACGTTTGCCTGCGGACACACAGGCAAGATGGACAGTAAATGAAATGTTGAGGAGAGATAGAACACACAATGCTGGGTGGTATCGCCCTTTCCCTCGGTGCGCCTGTGCACCCTCCTCAAGCATGCGTGTGTTCTCTCACCCCGAGCCAGGTGGAATGCCAGGGAAGGAATGCCAGCAGCAGCCTGGGGCCATCCGTATAATCCCTGATACCCGTTGAAGTGAGGACGGTGTGGCAAGGCGAGGCCAGCCGAAGGAGTCTCAGAGGGGTGTTGGCGTGCATTCCATGAGGATCCTGCTTTAACCCTTGTTGCGGTAAGCGACACTTCTTTGCTAAACCTAAAGGTTTGGCGATGGGAACGTGTGCACCGGGGCTACACCCTCACCTTCTGGTCTTTTCTCGGGGAACACGAGCTTTGATGCCCTGAGAACTGGCTGCATTTCCTGACCCGTGGCTCGGCTCTGCTGGCCACTTCCGTACGCTGATATGATTCAGCTCGCTGGCCGTCCCATGGTGGAATCTGCAACTTTGCATGTCCACCGTTTGAGCATGTGCTTGGATCGATGATGACTCCCACAAATGCATTCCTTGGAAATCTGAACAAAATGAGTGAGAAATCCCTACCGTCTCCTCGTTGGAACTGAGGTCCAGCACGTGGCTCCCCAAAGGAAAGTAGGGAGAGGTTCACGTTGCATTTGCAGCCGTGGGTGTCTACAGCCACGTTGTTCAAGTTGAGGGTTGTGGTCATCTCCTGGGGAGAAGAGCCATTGGGAAAGGAGCCTGGGATGCCAATCCAGGTGGGAAGGCTTGGGACAGCGTGCCGTCTCTGGGTTCCTTGGTCTAGCCAGGACTGCTGTCCCCTGCCACGGTTCAGCATGCAGGTAGGAGAGGAAGCGTGAGCCATTGCTCGTCCTGCCACCTGCACTTGAGTTCTACAGGCTGCCCCCACCTGCTGGTCATTGCCTTGTGGCCTCAAAGAAACAGAAGTCTGTAGGCTCAGGGTCAGAACAGGATTCCAGGCCTAGGGCAGGCTTCTTTGTCATGTTCTGCTTGGGAGACCAGATGCAGTTTAGGTTTCTCCTGCTGAGGGGAGAAATCAAATGGGCCACTGTTCCTTGGAGTTTGGCCAATCTGATGGCTCCTCCTCGGGTTGTGTCCTGCTTGTGTGTGCTGTGTGAAGGGGCTGGAAAATGCCTTAGTCAAACTTGGTCACGGCAAGCTTCTTTGGTGAGGGGTGGCTCTGGCATCTTGCCGTGACACGTTGGGATCCCGGTGGAGAGAGAGTAAGGCAAGGCGAGTGAAAGAGCCACGTGAGATGGCTGGCTAAGCCCACAGGTTTACTGGTGGGTGGATAGATCGACGGTGGCCATGGGGTTCCCGGAACACATTTGGGATTCCCTCAGGAGCATCTGGAGGCACGTGTAGGGAGGGAATACGGGAGCACATTTGTGGACTGTCCCGCCTCTTTCCTCTCCCTGGTCGATTTGCTTCATGGCGGGTTCTTGTGCCAGCGAATGGTTGCCTTCATGGCACAGTATGGTGTCTCCTCATGAGGGCCGATTTGGAGGCCTTGGGGTGTTTTGTCCCTGTCTGACCACGTTCCCCCTGTGTTGAAGATGTGAAGGTGTTCCTGAGGACAGCCAGGCATCGTTTCTATACCCGGCCCACATAGCGTTCCCTGAGGATTGGAGCTCTACCCGGAGGTCATTGGGTGCAACTGTGCAGAAACAAGGGAGTTGGCTGCCAAGGAAAGGCTGCAGGTTTAAGGGCAGGAGAGGATGTGTGGTGTGGGTGTCATTTTTCCTGCCACCCGCTGGTGCGTCGAGACTGTGGTAACTGGCGAGCCTGGCCACAGGCTAGACAAGTCATACCAGTTCAGGAGTCTAGGCTGTTGTCTGGGTTCTGTCGTTGCATGGCTGTGGGTAACAAGTTGCTTGTAGAGGACCTGGGCCTCAGGGTTTCCCCAATGTCACGTCACTGATGGGCCCAGAGGGTGAAAGTACCAGACACCACTGCAAGTTACACAATTGCTGCAAGGGTTTGCCCACCACGTTGGGCGTCGGAATGGTTCCGATGCCATTAGCTTTGTGTGTGGGCCAAGGGTAGGTTGCCAGTCTTGGCAGCAGGCCAGGAAGTCTGGCTGCAGGTGAATCTCCATTGTTCAGTCCAGGAGTTCCTCTGGTGCGTTTTGTCACCGGTCCCTACAAGCTGCTTTTGTTGGAGGTCGTCCCATTTGGCCAAGGGCCGTTCCCTTGTGGAAGATCTCAGGGACCACATTTCCCCTTGCGGGTGAATCCATTGGGTGGAAGCGTATGCGCCAGGAGTGGTTTGGTTCCCCAGAGGGCAGTGGATTTTACGCTGAGTAATCCCAGTTCCCCTGAGGGTGTCTCAGCAGTTCAGGATGACATCCTTATGCTGTGTCGGCGGGGAGGTGGCTCAGGCAGGAAAGTTCAAGGCCCATACCGGGGCGTTGATGGACGGCCGTGCTCTTTGTGCTGATGCCCGTGTGCTCTGAAGACATCTGTGCCACGATGCATTCACGTTTGGCTGTGGACACACAGACATGATGGACCGCAAATGAAATGTTGAGGGGAGATATAGCGCACATCGGTGGGCGGTATCACCCTTTCCCTCTGTGCGCCCGTTCACTTTTCTCAAACATCCCTGTGTTCTGTCACCCTGAGGCATGTGGTGGAGTGCCAGGGAACAAACACCTGCAGCAGCATTGGGCCCTCTGTATAGTCCATGATACCTGGCGAAGTGAGGAGAGTGCGGCAAGGTGAGGCAAGTCAAGGCAAAAGAGTCTCAGAGTGGTTTTGGCGTGAAGTCCTTGAGGCTCCTCGTAGGAACCTTGTGGTGGTGAGTGGAACTTCTTTGCAGAAACCTAGATGTTTGGCCACGGGGACTTGTGCACTGAGACTACACCCTCACCTTCTTGGCTCTTGCAGGGGAACCCCAGATCTGATGCCATGATCCTTAGCTCCATTTGCAGCCCCGTGGGTCACCTCTGGCCACTCCTGACTGCTGACATGATTGAGATCGGTGGCTGCCCCGCAGTGGAGCCTGCGACTTTGAACGTGCAGCCTTTGAGCAGGTGGATTGATGATGACTCCCATAAATGCACTGCTTGGAACTCTGAACAAATGAATGGGTCTCAGGTTTCTCCGCGGTCATGTCACTGACGGGCCTGGGGGCGAAAATACAAGGCGCCAGGGCAAGTAACCCAGTTGCTGCAAGGGTTTGCCCTGCCAGTTTGGGCATTGGAATATCTCCAATGCCAATAGCTTTCTGTGTGATCCAAGGGCATCGCCTCTGGCTCGACAAGGTTCCTGGTAGAAACCTTGTGGGGGTAAACGGAACTTCTTTGAAGAAACCTAGAAGTTTGGCCACGGGGACTTGTGCCGCGAGACTACACCGTCACATTCTGGGCTCTTCCTGGGGCACCCGAGCTCTGATGCCCTGAGACGTGGGTGCACTTCCTGCCCCGTGGCTCGAGTCTGGCCGCTCCCTACTGCTGAGAGGATTGAGCTTGCTGACAGTCCGCGACTTTGCATGTCCAGCCTTTGAGCAGGAGCGTGGATCAGTGAGGACTCCCATAAATGCATTCCTTGGAAATCTAAACAGAATGAATGAGCAATACCTACCGTCTTCTCATCCTAACTGAGGTCCAGCACGTGGCTCCCAAAGGAAAATTAGGGAGAGGTCCATGTTGCATTTGCTACTGTGGGCGTGCGCAGCAACATTGTTCAAGTGGAGGGTGGCGGGCTTCTCGTGCAGAAAGAGCCATGTGGAAAGGAGCCTGGGATGTCCATCTATGTGGGAAGGCTAAGGACAACTTGACGTCTCTGGGCACCTGAGTCTAGCCAGAACTGCTATCCCCTGCCGCGGTCAGCGTGCGGGTGCGAAAGGAAGCGTGAGCCACTGGTACTCCTCTGGCTTGCCATTGAGATCTACAGGCCACCCTCAAGCTCAGGTCGTTGCCTTGTTCCCGCAAGGAAACAGAAGTCTCTGCACTCAGGGTCAGAGAAGGAGTCCTGGCCAGGCCAGGCGTCTATGTCATGTTCAGCTTGGGAGGTGGGATATAGTTTAGGTTTGCTCTGATGGTCGGGGGAAATCAAATGGGCCACTGTCCCCGGGATTTGGGCGACGCTGATGGCGCCTCCTTGGGTTGTGTCCTGCTTGTGTGTTGTGTGTGGAGAGTTTGGAAAGTGCCTTAGGCAAATCCAGGGGATATCAAGCTACTTAGGTGAGGGGTGGATTCGTTTGGATCCTGGTGGAGAGAGCAAGGCAAGGCGAGCGGGAAATACACGGGAGAGTGTTGGCTAAGCCCACAGGCTTACTGTTGGGTGGATAGATCGGTATGGGTGGAGATGTCGGTGGACATAGGGTTCCCGGAACTCTTTTGGGATATCTTCAGGAGCATTTGGAGCCCCGTGTAGGGAAGGAATACAGGTGCACATTCGTGGACCATCCCAACCTTTTCCTCTCCTTTCTCAATGTGCTTCACGGCGGGTCCTTGTTCCAGCGAATGGTGCCTTCACGGCACAGTATGGTGTCTTCTCACTGGGACCGATTTGGAGCCGTTGGGATGTTTTGTCCCTGTGTGGCCTCATTGCCCCTATGTTGAGGATGTTAAGGCGTTCCTTAGGACAGCCCAGCGTCATTGCTATACCAGGTCGGCATAGCATTCCCTGAGGTTTGGAGCTCTTCCCGGAGGTCTTTGGGCCCAACCATGCAGAAAGAAGGGAGTCGGCCGCCAAGGCAACGCTACAGGTTTAAGGGCTAGACTGAATGTGTGCTGCAGGGGTCATTTTGTCCTGCCACCTTCTGGTGCTGCGAGCCTGTGATCTCCAGCATGCATGGCTTCAAGCCAGAGAAGCCATGCCGGTTCAAGGGTCCAGGATGTTGGGTGCGTTCTCTCATTGCACGGCTGTGGGTGACACGTTGGTTCTGGAGGACCTGGGTCTCATGGTTTCTCCAAGGTCTTGTCCTTGAAGGGAAGAATGCGAATGTGCAAGGTGCTACGATAAGTTACCCAGTTGCTGCAAGTGTTTGGCCCGCCATTTTGGGCATTGGAATGGCTCCCTTGCCATTAGCTTTGGTTGCGGTCCTAGGGAAGTTCCTCTGGCTTGGCAGGAGACCAGGAAGTATGCCTGCTGGTGAGTCTCCCTTGATCAGTCCAGGGGTTCTTCAGGTGCCCTTTGTCACGGGTCCCTACGAGCCGCTTTTGATGGAGGTCGTCTTATTCAGCCAAGGGCCCTTCCCTTATGGAAGATCTCTCCCCTTGAGGGCGTGTCCACTGTGTTTAATCATAAGGGCCAAACGCGTGTTTGTTCCCATAGAGGGCACTTGCTCTTAGGCTGAGGGGGCACAGTTGTCCTGAGGGTGTCTCAGGGGATCAGGAAGACATCCTTTTGCTGTGATGGAGGGCAGATTGCTCAGGAGAGGAATTTCAGGGCCCGAGACCAGGGGGTTGTTGGTCGGTGGCACTCTTTGTCCTGATGGCCGCACGCTCTGAAGGCGCCAGTGCCACGATGCTTTCACGTTTGCCTGCGGACACACAGGCAAGATGGACAGTAAATGAAATGTTGAGGAGAGATAGAACACACAATGCTGGGTGGTATCGCCCTTTCCCTCGGTGCGCCTGTGCACCCTCCTCAAGCATGCGTGTGTTCTCTCACCCTGAGCCAGGTGGAATGCCAGGGAAGGAATGCCAGCAGCAGCCTGGGGCCATCCGTATAATCCCTGATACCCGTTGAAGTGAGGACGGTGTGGCAAGGCGAGGCCAGCCGAAGGAGTCTCAGAGGGGTGTTGGCGTGCATTCCATGAGGATCCTGCTTTAACCCTTGTTGCGGTAAGCGACACTTCTTTGCTAAACCTAAAGGTTTGGCGATGGAAACGTGTGCACCGGGGCTACACCCTCACCTTCTGGTCTTTTCTCGGGGAACACGAGCTTTGATGCCCTGAGAACTGGCTGCATTTCCTGACCCGTGGCTCGGCTCTGCTGGCCACTTCCGTACGCTGATATGATTCAGCTCGCTGGCCGTCCCATGGTGGAATCTGCAACTTTGCATGTCCACCGTTTGAGCATGTGCTTGGATCGATGATGACTCCCACAAATGCATTCCTTGGAAATCTGAACAAAATGAGTGAGAAATCCCTACCGTCTCCTCGTTGGAACTGAGGTCCAGCACGTGGCTCCCCAAAGGAAAGTAGGGAGAGGTTCACGTTGCATTTGCGGCCGTGGGTGTCTACAGCCACGTTGTTCAAGTTGAGGGTTGTGGTCATCTCCTGGGGAGAAGAGCCATTGGGAAAGGAGCCTGGGATGCCAATCCAGGTGGGAAGGCTTGGGACAGCGTGCCGTCTCTGGGTTCCTTGGTCTAGCCAGGACTGCTGTCCCCTGCCACGGTTCAGCATGCAGGTAGGAGAGGAAGCGTGAGCCATTGCTCGTCCTGCCACCTGCACTTGAGTTCTACAGGCTGCCCCCACCTGCTGGTCATTGCCTTGTGGCCTCAAAGAAACAGAAGTCTGTAGGCTCAGGGTCAGAACAGGATTCCAGGCCTAGGGCAGGCTTCTTTGTCATGTTCTGCTTGGGAGACCAGATGCAGTTTAGGTTTCTCCTGCTGAGGGGAGAAATCAAATGGGCCACTGTTCCTGGGAGTTTGGCCAATCTGATGGCTCCTCCTCGGGTTGTGTCCTGCTTGTGTGTGCTGTGTGAAGGGGCTGGAAAATGCCTTAGTCAAACTTGGTCACGGCAAGCTTCTTTGGTGAGGGGTGGCTCTGGCATCTTGCCGTGACACGTTGGGATCCCGGTGGAGAGAGAGTAAGGCAAGGCGAGTGAAAGAGCCACGTGAGATGGCTGGCTAAGCCCACAGGTTTACTGGTGGGTGGATAGATCGACGGTGGCCATGGGGTTCCCGGAAGACATTTGGGATTCCCTCAGGAGCATCTGGAGGCACGTGTAGGGAGGGAATACGGGAGCACATTTGTGGACTGTCCCGCCTCTTTCCTCTCCCTGGTCGATTTGCTTCATGGCGGGTTCTTGTGCCAGCGAATGGTTGCCTTCATGGCACAGTATGGTGTCTCCTCATGGGGGCCGATTTGGAGGCCTTGGGGTGTTTTGTCCCTGTCTGACCACGTTCCCCCTGTGTTGAAGATGTGAAGGTGTTCCTGAGGACAGCCAGGCATCGTTTCTATACCCGGCCCACATAGCGTTCCCTGAGGATTGGAGCTCTACCCGGAGGTCATTGGGTGCAACCGTGCAGAAACAAGGGAGTTGGCTGCCAAGGAAAGGCTGCAGGTTTAAGGGCAGGAGAGGATGTGTGGTGTGGGTGTCATTTTTCCTGCCACCCGCTGGTGCGTCGAGACTGTGGTAACTGGCGAGCCTGGCCACAGGCTAGACAAGTCATACCAGTTCAGGAGTCTAGGCTGTTGTCTGGGTTCTGTCGTTGCATGGCTGTGGGTAACAAGTTGCTTGTAGAGGACCTGGGCCTCAGGGTTTCCCCAATGTCACGTCACTGATGGGCCCAGAGGGTGAAAGTACCAGACACCACTGCAAGTTACACAATTGCTGCAAGGGTTTGCCCACCACGTTGGGCGTCGGAATGGTTCCGATGCCATTAGCTTTGTGTGTGGGCCAAGGGTAGGTTGCCAGTCTTGGCAGCAGGCCAGGAAGTCTGGCTGCAGGTGAATCTCCATTGTTCAGTCCAGGAGTTCCTCTGGTGCGTTTTGTCACCGGTCCCTACAAGCTGCTTTTGTTGGAGGTCGTCCCATTTGGCCAAGGGCCGTTCCCTTGTGGAAGATCTCAGGGACCACATTTCCCCTTGCGGGTGAATCCATTGGGTGGAAGCGTATGCGCCAGGAGTGGTTTGGTTCCCCAGAGGGCAGTGGATTTTACGCTGAGTAATCCCAGTTCCCCTGAGGGTGTCTCAGCAGTTCAGGATGACATCCTTATGCTGTGTCGGCGGGGAGGTGGCTCAGGCAGGAAAGTTCAAGGCCCATACCGGGGCGTTGATGGACGGCCGTGCTCTTTGTGCTGATGCCCGTGTGCTCTGAAGACATCTGTGCCACGATGCATTCACGTTTGGCTGTGGACACACAGACATGATGGACCGCAAATGAAATGTTGAGGGGAGATATAGCGCACATCGGTGGGCGGTATCACCCTTTCCCTCTGTGCGCCCGTTCACTTTTCTCAAACATCCCTGTGTTCTGTCACCCTGAGGCATGTGGTGGAGTGCCAGGGAACAAACACCTGCAGCAGCATTGGGCCCTCTGTATAGTCCATGATACCTGGCGAAGTGAGGAGAGTGCGGCAAGGTGAGGCAAGTCAAGGCAAAAGAGTCTCAGAGTGGTTTTGGCGTGAAGTCCTTGAGGCTCCTCGTAGGAACCTTGTGGTGGTGAGTGGAACTTCTTTGCAGAAACCTAGATGTTTGGCCACGGGGACTTGTGCACTGAGACTACACCCTCACCTTCTTGGCTCTTGCAGGGGAACCCCAGATCTGATGCCATGATCCTTAGCTCCATTTGCAGCCCCGTGGGTCACCTCTGGCCACTCCTGACTGCTGACATGATTGAGATCGGTGGCTGCCCCGCAGTGGAGCCTGCGACTTTGAACGTGCAGCCTTTGAGCAGGTGGATTGATGATGACTCCCATAAATGCACTGCTTGGAACTCTGAACAAATGAATGGGTCTCAGGTTTCTCCGCGGTCATGTCACTGACGGGCCTGGGGGCGAAAATACAAGGCGCCAGGGCAAGTAACCCAGTTGCTGCAAGGGTTTGCCCTGCCAGTTTGGGCATTGGAATATCTCCAATGCCAATAGCTTTCTGTGTGATCCAAGGGCATCGCCTCTGGCTCGACAAGGTTCCTGGTAGAAACCTTGTGGGGGTAAACGGAACTTCTTTGAAGAAACCTAGAAGTTTGGCCACGGGGACTTGTGCCGCGAGACTACACCGTCACATTCTGGGCTCTTCCTGGGGCACCCGAGCTCTGATGCCCTGAGACGTGGGTGCACTTCCTGCCCCGTGGCTCGAGTCTGGCCGCTCCCTACTGCTGAGAGGATTGAGCTTGCTGACAGTCCGCGACTTTGCATGTCCAGCCTTTGAGCAGGAGCGTGGATCAGTGAGGACTCCCATAAATGCATTCCTTGGAAATCTAAACAGAATGAATGAGCAATACCTACCGTCTTCTCATCCTAACTGAGGTCCAGCACGTGGCTCCCAAAGGAAAATTAGGGAGAGGTCCATGTTGCATTTGCTACTGTGGGCGTGCGCAGCAACATTGTTCAAGTGGAGGGTGGCGGGCTTCTCGTGCAGAAAGAGCCATGTGGAAAGGAGCCTGGGATGTCCATCTATGTGGGAAGGCTAAGGACAACTTGACGTCTCTGGGCACCTGAGTCTAGCCAGAACTGCTATCCCCTGCCGCGGTCAGCGTGCGGGTGCGAAAGGAAGCGTGAGCCACTGGTACTCCTCTGGCTTGCCATTGAGATCTACAGGCCACCCTCAAGCTCAGGTCGTTGCCTTGTTCCCGCAAGGAAACAGAAGTCTCTGCACTCAGGGTCAGAGAAGGAGTCCTGGCCAGGCCAGGCGTCTATGTCATGTTCAGCTTGGGAGGTGGGATATAGTTTAGGTTTGCTCTGATGGTCGGGGGAAATCAAATGGGCCACTGTCCCCGGGATTTGGGCGACGCTGATGGCGCCTCCTTGGGTTGTGTCCTGCTTGTGTGTTGTGTGTGGAGAGTTTGGAAAGTGCCTTAGGCAAATCCAGGGGATATCAAGCTACTTAGGTGAGGGGTGGATTCGTTTGGATCCTGGTGGAGAGAGCAAGGCAAGGCGAGCGGGAAATACACGGGAGAGTGTTGGCTAAGCCCACAGGCTTACTGTTGGGTGGATAGATCGGTATGGGTGGAGATGTCGGTGGACATAGGGTTCCCGGAACTCTTTTGGGATATCTTCAGGAGCATTTGGAGCCCCGTGTAGGGAAGGAATACAGGTGCACATTCGTGGACCATCCCAACCTTTTCCTCTCCTTTCTCAATGTGCTTCACGGCGGGTCCTTGTTCCAGCGAATGGTGCCTTCACGGCACAGTATGGTGTCTTCTCACTGGGACCGATTTGGAGCCGTTGGGATGTTTTGTCCCTGTGTGGCCTCATTGCCCCTATGTTGAGGATGTTAAGGCGTTCCTTAGGACAGCCCAGCGTCATTGCTATACCAGGTCGGCATAGCATTCCCTGAGGTTTGGAGCTCTTCCCGGAGGTCTTTGGGCCCAACCATGCAGAAAGAAGGGAGTCGGCCGCCAAGGCAACGCTACAGGTTTAAGGGCTAGACTGAATGTGTGCTGCAGGGGTCATTTTGTCCTGCCACCTTCTGGTGCTGCGAGCCTGTGATCTCCAGCATGCATGGCTTCAAGCCAGAGAAGCCATGCCGGTTCAAGGGTCCAGGATGTTGGGTGCGTTCTCTCATTGCACGGCTGTGGGTGACACGTTGGTTCTGGAGGACCTGGGTCTCATGGTTTCTCCAAGGTCTTGTCCTTGAAGGGAAGAATGCGAATGTGCAAGGTGCTACGATAAGTTACCCAGTTGCTGCAAGTGTTTGGCCCGCCATTTTGGGCATTGGAATGGCTCCCTTGCCATTAGCTTTGGTTGCGGTCCTAGGGAAGTTCCTCTGGCTTGGCAGGAGACCAGGAAGTATGCCTGCTGGTGAGTCTCCCTTGATCAGTCCAGGGGTTCTTCAGGTGCCCTTTGTCACGGGTCCCTACGAGCCGCTTTTGATGGAGGTCGTCTTATTCAGCCAAGGGCCCTTCCCTTATGGAAGATCTCTCCCCTTGAGGGCGTGTCCACTGTGTTTAATCATAAGGGCCAAACGCGTGTTTGTTCCCATAGAGGGCACTTGCTCTTAGGCTGAGGGGGCACAGTTGTCCTGAGGGTGTCTCAGGGGATCAGGAAGACATCCTTTTGCTGTGATGGAGGGCAGATTGCTCAGGAGAGGAATTTCAGGGCCCGAGACCAGGGGGTTGTTGGTCGGTGGCACTCTTTGTCCTGATGGCCGCACGCTCTGAAGGCGCCAGTGCCACGATGCTTTCACGTTTGCCTGCGGACACACAGGCAAGATGGACAGTAAATGAAATGTTGAGGAGAGATAGAACACACAATGCTGGGTGGTATCGCCCTTTCCCTCGGTGCGCCTGTGCACCCTCCTCAAGCATGCGTGTGTTCTCTCACCCTGAGCCAGGTGGAATGCCAGGGAAGGAATGCCAGCAGCAGCCTGGGGCCATCCGTATAATCCCTGATACCCGTTGAAGTGAGGACGGTGTGGCAAGGCGAGGCCAGCCGAAGGAGTCTCAGAGGGGTGTTGGCGTGCATTCCATGAGGATCCTGCTTTAACCCTTGTTGCGGTAAGCGACACTTCTTTGCTAAACCTAAAGGTTTGGCGATGGAAACGTGTGCACCGGGGCTACACCCTCACCTTCTGGTCTTTTCTCGGGGAACACGAGCTTTGATGCCCTGAGAACTGGCTGCATTTCCTGACCCGTGGCTCGGCTCTGCTGGCCACTTCCGTACGCTGATATGATTCAGCTCGCTGGCCGTCCCATGGTGGAATCTGCAACTTTGCATGTCCACCGTTTGAGCATGTGCTTGGATCGATGATGACTCCCACAAATGCATTCCTTGGAAATCTGAACAAAATGAGTGAGAAATCCCTACCGTCTCCTCGTTGGAACTGAGGTCCAGCACGTGGCTCCCCAAAGGAAAGTAGGGAGAGGTTCACGTTGCATTTGCGGCCGTGGGTGTCTACAGCCACGTTGTTCAAGTTGAGGGTTGTGGTCATCTCCTGGGGAGAAGAGCCATTGGGAAAGGAGCCTGGGATGCCAATCCAGGTGGGAAGGCTTGGGACAGCGTGCCGTCTCTGGGTTCCTTGGTCTAGCCAGGACTGCTGTCCCCTGCCACGGTTCAGCATGCAGGTAGGAGAGGAAGCGTGAGCCATTGCTCGTCCTGCCACCTGCACTTGAGTTCTACAGGCTGCCCCCACCTGCTGGTCATTGCCTTGTGGCCTCAAAGAAACAGAAGTCTGTAGGCTCAGGGTCAGAACAGGATTCCAGGCCTAGGGCAGGCTTCTTTGTCATGTTCTGCTTGGGAGACCAGATGCAGTTTAGGTTTCTCCTGCTGAGGGGAGAAATCAAATGGGCCACTGTTCCTGGGAGTTTGGCCAATCTGATGGCTCCTCCTCGGGTTGTGTCCTGCTTGTGTGTGCTGTGTGAAGGGGCTGGAAAATGCCTTAGTCAAACTTGGTCACGGCAAGCTTCTTTGGTGAGGGGTGGCTCTGGCATCTTGCCGTGACACGTTGGGATCCCGGTGGAGAGAGAGTAAGGCAAGGCGAGTGAAAGAGCCACGTGAGATGGCTGGCTAAGCCCACAGGTTTACTGGTGGGTGGATAGATCGACGGTGGCCATGGGGTTCCCGGAAGACATTTGGGATTCCCTCAGGAGCATCTGGAGGCACGTGTAGGGAGGGAATACGGGAGCACATTTGTGGACTGTCCCGCCTCTTTCCTCTCCCTGGTCGATTTGCTTCATGGCGGGTTCTTGTGCCAGCGAATGGTTGCCTTCATGGCACAGTATGGTGTCTCCTCATGGGGGCCGATTTGGAGGCCTTGGGGTGTTTTGTCCCTGTCTGACCACGTTCCCCCTGTGTTGAAGATGTGAAGGTGTTCCTGAGGACAGCCAGGCATCGTTTCTATACCCGGCCCACATAGCGTTCCCTGAGGATTGGAGCTCTACCCGGAGGTCATTGGGTGCAACCGTGCAGAAACAAGGGAGTTGGCTGCCAAGGAAAGGCTGCAGGTTTAAGGGCAGGAGAGGATGTGTGGTGTGGGTGTCATTTTTCCTGCCACCCGCTGGTGCGTCGAGACTGTGGTAACTGGCGAGCCTGGCCACAGGCTAGACAAGTCATACCAGTTCAGGTGTCTAGGCTGTTGTCTGGGTTCTGTCGTTGCATGGCTGTGGGTAACAAGTTGCTTGTAGAGGACCTGGGCCTCAGGGTTTCCCCAATGTCACGTCACTGATGGGCCCAGAGGGTGAAAGTACCAGACACCACTGCAAGTTACACAATTGCTGCAAGGGTTTGCCCGCCACGTTGGGCGTCGGAATGGTTCCGATGCCATTAGCTTTGTGTGTGGGCCAAGGGTAGGTTGCCAGTCTTGGCAGCAGGCCAGGAAGTCTGGCTGCAGGTGAATCTCCATTGTTCAGTCCAGGAGTTCCTCTGGTGCGTTTTGTCACCGGTCCCTACAAGCTGCTTTTGTTGGAGGTCGTCCCATTTGGCCAAGGGCCGTTCCCTTGTGGAAGATCTCAGGGACCACATTTCCCCTTGCGGGTGAATCCATTGTGTGGAAGCGTATGCGCCAGGAGTGGTTTGGTTCCCCAGAGGGCAGTGGATTTTACGCTGAGTAATCCCAGTTCCCCTGAGGGTGTCTCAGCAGTTCAGGATGACATCCTTATGCTGTGTCGGCGGGGAGGTGGCTCAGGCAGGAAAGTTCAAGGCCCATACCGGGACGTTGATGGACGGCCGTGCTCTTTGTGCTGATGCCCGTGTGCTCTGAAGACATCTGTGCCACGATGCATTCACGTTTGGCTGTGGACACACAGACATGATGGACCGCAAATGAAATGTTGAGGGGAGATATAGCGCACATCGGTGGGCGGTATCACCCTTTGCCTCTGTGCGCCCGTTCACTTTTCTCAAACATCCCTGTGTTCTGTCACCCTGAGGCATGTGGTGGAGTGCCAGGGAACAAACACCTGCAGCAGCATTGGGCCCTCTGTATAGTCCATGATACCTGGCGAAGTGAGGAGAGTGTGGCAAGGTGAGGCAAGTCAAGGCAAAAGAGTCTCAGAGTGGTTTTGGCGTGAAGTCCTTGAGGCTCCTCGTAGGAACCTTGTGGTGGTGAGTGGAACTTCTTTGCAGAAACCTAGATGTTTGGCCACGGGGACTTGTGCACTGAGACTACACCCTCACCTTCTTGGCTCTTGCAGGGGAACCCCAGATCTGATGCCATGATCCTTAGCTCCATTTGCAGCCCCGTGGGTCACCTCTGGCCACTCCTGACTGCTGACATGATTGAGATCGGTGGCTGCCCCGCAGTGGAGCCTGCGACTTTGAACGTGCAGCCTTTGAGCAGGTGGATTGATGATGACTCCCATAAATGCACTGCTTGGAACTCTGAACAAATGAATGGGTCTCAGGTTTCTCCGCGGTCATGTCACTGACGGGCCTGGGGGCGAAAATACAAGGCGCCAGGGCAAGTAACCCAGTTGCTGCAAGGGTTTGCCCTGCCAGTTTGGGCATTGGAATATCTCCAATGCCAATAGCTTTCTGTGTGATCCAAGGGCATCGCCTCTGGCTCGACAAGGTTCCTGGTAGAAACCTTGTGGGGGTAAACGGAACTTCTTTGAAGAAACCTAGAAGTTTGGCCACGGGGACTTGTGCCGCGAGACTACACCGTCACATTCTGGGCTCTTCCTGGGGCACCCGAGCTCCGATGCCCTGAGACGTGGGTGCACTTCCTGCCCCGTGGCTCGAGTCTGGCCGCTCCCTACTGCTGAGAGGATTGAGCTTGCTGACAGTCCGCGACTTTGCACGTCCAGCCTTTGAGCAGGAGCGTGGATCAGTGAGGACTCCCATAAATGCATTCCTTGGAAATCTAAACAGAATGAATGAGCAATACCTACCGTCTTCTCATCCTAACTGAGGTCCAGCACGTGGCTCCCAAAGGAAAATTAGGGAGAGGTCCATGTTGCATTTGCTACTGTGGGCGTGCGCAGCAACATTGTTCAAGTGGAGGGTGGCGGGCTTCTCGTGCAGAAAGAGCCATGTGGAAAGGAGCCTGGGATGTCCATCTACGTGGGAAGGCTAAGGACAACTTGACGTCTCTGGGCACCTGAGTCTAGCCAGAACTGCTATCCCCTGCCGCGGTCAGCGTGCGGGTGCGAAAGGAAGCGTGAGCCACTGGTACTCCTCTGGCTTGCCATTGAGATCTACAGGCCACCCTCAAGCTCAGGTCGTTGCCTTGTTCCCGCAAGGAAACAGAAGTCTCTGCACTCAGGGTCAGAGAAGGAGTCCTGGCCAGGCCAGGCGTCTATGTCATGTTCAGCTTGGGAGGTGGGATATAGTTTAGGTTTGCCCTGATGGTCGGGGGAAATCAAATGGGCCACTGTCCCCGGGATTTGGGCGACGCTGATGGCGCCTCCTTGGGTTGTGTCCTGCTTGTGTGTTGTGTGTGGAGAGTTTGGAAAGTGCCTTAGGCAAATCCAGGGGATATCAAGCTACTTAGGTGAGGGGTGGATTCGTTTGGATCCTGGTGGAGAGAGCAAGGCAAGGCGAGCGGGAAATACACGGGAGAGTGTTGGCTAAGCCCACAGGCTTACTGTTGGGTGGATAGATCGGTATGGGTGGAGATGTCGGTGGACATAGGGTTCCCGGAACTCTTTTGGGATATCTTCAGGAGCATTTGGAGCCCCGTGTAGGGAAGGAATACAGGTGCACATTCGTGGACCATCCCAACCTTTTCCTCTCCTTTCTCAATGTGCTTCACGGCGGGTCCTTGTTCCAGCGAATGGTGCCTTCACGGCACAGTATGGTGTCTTCTCACTGGGACCGATTTGGAGCCGTTGGGATGTTTTGTCCCTGTGTGGCCTCATTGCCCCTATGTTGAGGATGTTAAGGTGTTCCTTAGGACAGCCCAGCGTCATTGCTATTCCAGGTCGGCATAGCATTCCCTGAGGTTTGGAGCTCTTCCCAGAGGTCTTTGGGCCCAACCATGCAGAAAGAATGGAGTCGGCCGCCAAGGCAACGCTACAGGTTTAAGGGCTAGAGTGAATGTGTGCTGCAGGGGTCATTTTGTCCTGCCACCTTCTGGTGCTGCGAGCCTGTGATCTCCAGCATGCATGGCTTCAAGCCAGAGAAGCCATGCCGGTTCAAGGGTCCAGGATGTTGGGTGCATTCTCTCATTGCACGGCTGTGGGTGACACGTTGGTTCTGGAGGACCTGGGTCTCATGGTTTCTCCAAGGTCTTGTCCTTGAAGGGAAGAATGCGAATGTGCAAGGTGCTACGATAAGTTACCCAGTTGCTGCAAGTGTTTGGCCCGCCATTTTGGGCATTGGAATGGCTCCCTTGCCATTAGCTTTGGTTGCGGTCCTAGGGAAGTTCCTCTGGCTTGGCAGGAGACCAGGAAGTATGCCTGCTGGTGAGTCTCCCTTGATCAGTCCAGGGGTTCTTCAGGTGCCCTTTGTCACGGGTCCCTACGAGCCGCTTTTGATGGAGGTCGTCTTATTCAGCCAAGGGCCCTTCCCTTATGGAAGATCTCTCCCCTTGAGGGCGTGTCCACTGTGTTTAATCATAAGGGCCAAACGCGTGTTTGTTCCCATAGAGGGCACTTGCTCTTAGGCTGAGGGGGCACAGTTGTCCTGAGGGTGTCTCAGGGGATCAGGAAGACATCCTTTTGCTGTGATGGAGGGCAGATTGCTCAGGAGAGGAATTTCAGGGCCCGAGACCAGGGGGTTGTTGGTCGGTGGCACTCTTTGTCCTGATGGCCGCACGCTCTGAAGGCGCCAGTGCCACGATGCTTTCACGTTTGCCTGCGGACACACAGGCAAGATGGACAGTAAATGAAATGTTGAGGAGAGATAGAACACACAATGCTGGGTGGTATCGCCCTTTCCCTCGGTGCGCCTGTGCACCCTCCTCAAGCATGCGTGTGTTCTCTCACCCCGAGCCAGGTGGAATGCCAGGGAAGGAATGCCAGCAGCAGCCTGGGGCCATCCGTATAATCCCTGATACCCGTTGAAGTGAGGACGGTGTGGCAAGGCGAGGCCAGCCGAAGGAGTCTCAGAGGGGTGTTGGCGTGCATTCCATGAGGATCCTGCTTTAACCCTTGTTGCGGTAAGCGACACTTCTTTGCTAAACCTAAAGGTTTGGCGATGGGAACGTGTGCACCGGGGCTACACCCTCACCTTCTGGTCTTTTCTCGGGGAACACGAGCTTTGATGCCCTGAGAACTGGCTGCATTTCCTGACCCGTGGCTCGGCTCTGCTGGCCACTTCCGTACGCTGATATGATTCAGCTCGCTGGCCGTCCCATGGTGGAATCTGCAACTTTGCATGTCCACCGTTTGAGCATGTGCTTGGATCGATGATGACTCCCACAAATGCATTCCTTGGAAATCTGAACAAAATGAGTGAGAAATCCCTACCGTCTCCTCGTTGGAACTGAGGTCCAGCACGTGGCTCCCCAAAGGAAAGTAGGGAGAGGTTCACGTTGCATTTGCGGCCGTGGGTGTCTACAGCCACGTTGTTCAAGTTGAGGGTTGTGGTCATCTCCTGGGGAGAAGAGCCATTGGGAAAGGAGCCTGGGATGCCAATCCAGGTGGGAAGGCTTGGGACAGCGTGCCGTCTCTGGGTTCCTTGGTCTAGCCAGGACTGCTGTCCCCTGCCACGGTTCAGCATGCAGGTAGGAGAGGAAGCGTGAGCCATTGCTCGTCCTGCCACCTGCACTTGAGTTCTACAGGCTGCCCCCACCTGCTGGTCATTGCCTTGTGGCCTCAAAGAAACAGAAGTCTGTAGGCTCAGGGTCAGAACAGGATTCCAGGCCTAGGGCAGGCTTCTTTGTCATGTTCTGCTTGGGAGACCAGATGCAGTTTAGGTTTCTCCTGCTGAGGGGAGAAATCAAATGGGCCACTGTTCCTGGGAGTTTGGCCAATCTGATGGCTCCTCCTCGGGTTGTGTCCTGCTTGTGTGTGCTGTGTGAAGGGGCTGGAAAATGCCTTAGTCAAACTTGGTCACGGCAAGCTTCTTTGGTGAGGGGTGGCTCTGGCATCTTGCCGTGACACGTTGGGATCCCGGTGGAGAGAGAGTAAGGCAAGGCGAGTGAAAGAGCCACGTGAGATGGCTGGCTAAGCCCACAGGTTTACTGGTGGGTGGATAGATCGACGGTGGCCATGGGGTTCCCGGAAGACATTTGGGATTCCCTCAGGAGCATCTGGAGGCACGTGTAGGGAGGGAATACGGGAGCACATTTGTGGACTGTCCCGCCTCTTTCCTCTCCCTGGTCGATTTGCTTCATGGCGGGTTCTTGTGCCAGCGAATGGTTGCCTTCATGGCACAGTATGGTGTCTCCTCATGGGGGCCGATTTGGAGGCCTTGGGGTGTTTTGTCCCTGTCTGACCACGTTCCCCCTGTGTTGAAGATGTGAAGGTGTTCCTGAGGACAGCCAGGCATCGTTTCTATACCCGGCCCACATAGCGTTCCCTGAGGATTGGAGCTCTACCCGGAGGTCATTGGGTGCAACCGTGCAGAAACAAGGGAGTTGGCTGCCAAGGAAAGGCTGCAGGTTTAAGGGCAGGAGAGGATGTGTGGTGTGGGTGTCATTTTTCCTGCCACCCGCTGGTGCGTCGAGACTGTGGTAACTGGCGAGCCTGGCCACAGGCTAGACAAGTCATACCAGTTCAGGTGTCTAGGCTGTTGTCTGGGTTCTGTCGTTGCATGGCTGTGGGTAACAAGTTGCTTGTAGAGGACCTGGGCCTCAGGGTTTCCCCAATGTCACGTCACTGATGGGCCCAGAGGGTGAAAGTACCAGACACCACTGCAAGTTACACAATTGCTGCAAGGGTTTGCCCGCCACGTTGGGCGTCGGAATGGTTCCGATGCCATTAGCTTTGTGTGTGGGCCAAGGGTAGGTTGCCAGTCTTGGCAGCAGGCCAGGAAGTCTGGCTGCAGGTGAATCTCCATTGTTCAGTCCAGGAGTTCCTCTGGTGCGTTTTGTCACCGGTCCCTACAAGCTGCTTTTGTTGGAGGTCGTCCCATTTGGCCAAGGGCCGTTCCCTTGTGGAAGATCTCAGGGACCACATTTCCCCTTGCGGGTGAATCCATTGTGTGGAAGCGTATGCGCCAGGAGTGGTTTGGTTCCCCAGAGGGCAGTGGATTTTACGCTGAGTAATCCCAGTTCCCCTGAGGGTGTCTCAGCAGTTCAGGATGACATCCTTATGCTGTGTCGGCGGGGAGGTGGCTCAGGCAGGAAAGTTCAAGGCCCATACCGGGGCGTTGATGGACGGCCGTGCTCTTTGTGCTGATGCCCGTGTGCTCTGAAGACATCTGTGCCACGATGCATTCACGTTTGGCTGTGGACACACAGACATGATGGACCGCAAATGAAATGTTGAGGGGAGATATAGCGCACATCGGTGGGCGGTATCACCCTTTGCCTCTGTGCGCCCGTTCACTTTTCTCAAACATCCCTGTGTTCTGTCACCCTGAGGCATGTGGTGGAGTGCCAGGGAACAAACACCTGCAGCAGCATTGGGCCCTCTGTATAGTCCATGATACCTGGCGAAGTGAGGAGAGTGCGGCAAGGTGAGGCAAGTCAAGGCAAAAGAGTCTCAGAGTGGTTTTGGCGTGAAGTCCTTGAGGCTCCTCGTAGGAACCTTGTGGTGGTGAGTGGAACTTCTTTGCAGAAACCTAGATGTTTGGCCACGGGGACTTGTGCACTGAGACTACACCCTCACCTTCTTGGCTCTTGCAGGGGAACCCCAGATCTGATGCCATGATCCTTAGCTCCATTTGCAGCCCCGTGGGTCGCCTCTGGCCACTCCTGACTGCTGACATGATTGAGATCGATGGCTGCCCCGCAGTGGAGCCTGCGACTTTGAACGTGCAGCCTTTGAGCAGGTGGATTGATGATGACTCCCATAAATGCACTGCTTGGAACTCTGAACAAATGAATGGGTCTCAGGTTTCTCCGCGGTCATGTCACTGACGGGCCTGGGGGCGAAAATACAAGGCGCCAGGGCAAGTAACCCAGTTGCTGCAAGGGTTTGCCCTGCCAGTTTGGGCATTGGAATATCTCCAATGCCAATAGCTTTCTGTGTGATCCAAGGGCATCGCCTCTGGCTCGACAAGGTTCCTGGTAGAAACCTTGTGGGGGTAAACGGAACTTCTTTGAAGAAACCTAGAAGTTTGGCCACGGGGACTTGTGCCGCGAGACTACACCGTCACATTCTGGGCTCTTCCTGGGGCACCCGAGCTCTGATGCCCTGAGACGTGGGTGCACTTCCTGCCCCGTGGCTCGAGTCTGGCCCCTCCCTACTGCTGAGAGGATTGAGCTTGCTGACAGTCCGCGACTTTGCACGTCCAGCCTTTGAGCAGGAGCGTGGATCAGTGAGGACTCCCATAAATGCATTCCTTGGAAATCTAAACAGAATGAATGAGCAATACCTACCGTCTTCTCATCCTAACTGAGGTCCAGCACGTGGCTCCCAAAGGAAAATTAGGGAGAGGTCCATGTTGCATTTGCTACTGTGGGCGTGCGCAGCAACATTGTTCAAGTGGAGGGTGGCGGGCTTCTCGTGCAGAAAGAGCCATGTGGAAAGGAGCCTGGGATGTCCATCTACGTGGGAAGGCTAAGGACAACTTGACGTCTCTGGGCACCTGAGTCTAGCCAGAACTGCTATCCCCTGCCGCGGTCAGCGTGCGGGTGCGAAAGGAAGCGTGAGCCACTGGTACTCCTCTGGCTTGCCATTGAGATCTACAGGCCACCCTCAAGCTCAGGTCGTTGCCTTGTTCCCGCAAGGAAACAGAAGTCTCTGCACTCAGGGTCAGAGAAGGAGTCCTGGCCAGGCCAGGCGTCTATGTCATGTTCAGCTTGGGAGGTGGGATATAGTTTAGGTTTGCCCTGATGGTCGGGGGAAATCAAATGGGCCACTGTCCCCGGGATTTGGGCGACGCTGATGGCGCCTCCTTGGGTTGTGTCCTGCTTGTGTGTTGTGTGTGGAGAGTTTGGAAAGTGCCTTAGGCAAATCCAGGGGATATCAAGCTACTTAGGTGAGGGGTGGATTCGTTTGGATCCTGGTGGAGAGAGCAAGGCAAGGCGAGCGGGAAATACACGGGAGAGTGTTGGCTAAGCCCACAGGCTTACTGTTGGGTGGATAGATCGGTATGGGTGGAGATGTCGGTGGACATAGGGTTCCCGGAACTCTTTTGGGATATCTTCAGGAGCATTTGGAGCCCCGTGTAGGGAAGGAATACAGGTGCACATTCGTGGACCATCCCAACCTTTTCCTCTCCTTTCTCAATGTGCTTCACGGCGGGTCCTTGTTCCAGCGAATGGTGCCTTCACGGCACAGTATGGTGTCTTCTCACTGGGACCGATTTGGAGCCGTTGGGATGTTTTGTCCCTGTGTGGCCTCATTGCCCCTATGTTGAGGATATTAAGGTGTTCCTTAGGACAGCCCAGCGTCATTGCTATACCAGGTCGGCATAGCATTCCCTGAGGTTTGGAGCTCTTCCCGGAGGTCTTTGGGCCCAACCATGCAGAAAGAAGGGAGTCGGCCGCCAAGGCAACGCTACAGGTTTAAGGGCTGGAGTGAATGTGTGCTGCAGGGGTCATTTTGTCCTGCCACCTTCTGGTGCTGCGAGCCTGTGATCTCCAGCATGCATGGCTTCAAGCCAGAGAAGCCATGCCGGTTCAAGGGTCCAGGATGTTGGGTGCGTTCTCTCATTGCACGGCTGTGGGTGACACGTTGGTTCTGGAGGACCTGGGTCTCATGGTTTCTCCAAGGTCTTGTCCTTGAAGGGAAGAATGCGAATGTGCAAGGTGCTACGATAAGTTACCCAGTTGCTGCAAGTGTTTGGCCCGCCATTTTGGGCATTGGAATGGCTCCCTTGCCATTAGCTTTGGTTGCGGTCCTAGGGAAGTTCCTCTGGCTTGGCAGGAGACCAGGAAGTATGCCTGCTGGTGAGTCTCCCTTGATCAGTCCAGGGGTTCTTCAGGTGCCCTTTGTCACGGGTCCCTACGAGCCGCTTTTGATGGAGGTCGTCTTATTCAGCCAAGGGCCCTTCCCTTATGGAAGATCTCTCCCCTTGAGGGCGTGTCCACTGTGTTTAATCATAAGGGCCAAACGCGTGTTTGTTCCCATAGAGGGCACTTGCTCTTAGGCTGAGGGGGCACAGTTGTCCTGAGGGTGTCTCAGGGGATCAGGAAGACATCCTTTTGCTGTGATGGAGGGCAGATTGCTCAGGAGAGGAATTTCAGGGCCCGAGACCAGGGGGTTGTTGGTCGGTGGCACTCTTTGTCCTGATGGCCGCACGCTCTGAAGGCGCCAGTGCCACGATGCTTTCACGTTTGCCTGCGGACACACAGGCAAGATGGACAGTAAATGAAATGTTGAGGAGAGATAGAACACACAATGCTGGGTGGTATCGCCCTTTCCCTCGGTGCGCCTGTGCACCCTCCTCAAGCATGCGTGTGTTCTCTCACCCCGAGCCAGGTGGAATGCCAGGGAAGGAATGCCAGCAGCAGCCTGGGGCCATCCGTATAATCCCTGATACCCGTTGAAGTGAGGACGGTGTGGCAAGGCGAGGCCAGCCGAAGGAGTCTCAGAGGGGTGTTGGCGTGCATTCCATGAGGATCCTGCTTTAACCCTTGTTGCGGTAAGCGACACTTCTTTGCTAAACCTAAAGGTTTGGCGATGGGAACGTGTGCACCGGGGCTACACCCTCACCTTCTGGTCTTTTCTCGGGGAACACGAGCTTTGATGCCCTGAGAACTGGCTGCATTTCCTGACCCGTGGCTCGGCTCTGGCCACTTCCGTACGCTGATATGATTCAGCTCGCTGGCCGTCCCATGGTGGAATCTGCAACTTTGCATGTCCACCGTTTGAGCATGTGCTTGGATCGATGATGACTCCCACAAATGCATTCCTTGGAAATCTGAACAAAATGAGTGAGAAATCCCTACCGTCTCCTCATTGGAACTGAGGTCCAGCACGTGGCTCCCCAAAGGAAAGTAGGGAGAGGTTCACGTTGCATTTGCGGCCGTGGGTGTCTACAGCCACGTTGTTCAAGTTGAGGGTTGTGGTCATCTCCTGGGGAGAAGAGCCATTGGGAAAGGAGCCTGGGATGCCAATCCAGGTGGGAAGGCTTGGGACAGCGTGCCGTCTCTGGGTTCCTTGGTCTAGCCAGGACTGCTGTCCCCTGCCACGGTTCAGCATGCAGGTAGGAGAGGAAGCGTGAGCCATTGCTCGTCCTGCCACCTGCACTTGAGTTCTACAGGCTGCCCCCACCTGCTGGTCATTGCCTTGTGGCCTCAAAGAAACAGAAGTCTGTAGGCTCAGGGTCAGAACAGGATTCCAGGCCTAGGGCAGGCTTCTTTGTCATGTTCTGCTTGGGAGACCAGATGCAGTTTAGGTTTCTCCTGCTGAGGGGAGAAATCAAATGGGCCACTGTTCCTGGGAGTTTGGCCAATCTGATGGCTCCTCCTCGGGTTGTGTCCTGCTTGTGTGTGCTGTGTGAAGGGGCTGGAAAATGCCTTAGTCAAACTTGGTCACGGCAAGCTTCTTTGGTGAGGGGTGGCTCTGGCATCTTGCCGTGACACGTTGGGATCCCGGTGGAGAGAGAGTAAGGCAAGGCGAGTGAAAGAGACACGTGAGATGGCTGGCTAAGCCCACAGGTTTACTGGTGGGTGGATAGATCGACGGTGGCCATGGGGTTCCCGGAACACATTTGGGATTCCCTCAGGAGCATCTGGAGGCACGTGTAGGGAGGGAATACGGGAGCACATTTGTGGACGGTCCCGCCTCTTTCCTCTCCTTGGTCGATTTGCTTCATGGCGGGTTCTTGTGCCAGCGAATGGTTGCCTTCATGGCACAGTATGGTGTCTCCTCATGGGGGCCGATTTGGAGGCCTTGGGGTGTTTTGTCCCTGTCTGACCACGTTCCCCCTGTGTTGAAGATGTGAAGGTGTTCCTGAGGACAGCCAGGCATCGTTTCTATACCCGGCCCACACAGCGTTCCCTGAGGATTGGAGCTCTACCTGGAGGTCATTGGGTGCAACCGTGCAGAAACAAGGGAGTTGGCTGCCAAGGAAAGGCTGCAGGTTTAAGGGCAGGAGAGGATGTGTGGTGTGGGTGTCATTTTTCCTGCCACCCGCTGGTGCGTCGAGACTGTGGTATCCGGCGAGCCTGGCCACAGGCTAGACAAGTCATACCAGTTCAAGTGTCTAGGCTGTTGTCTGGGTTCTGTCGTTGCATGGCTGTGGGTAACAAGTTGCTTGTAGAGGACCTGGGCCTCAGGGATTCCCCAATGTCACGTCACTGATGGGCCCAGAGGGTGAAAGTACCAGACACCACTGCAAGTTACACAATTGCTGCAAGGGTTTGCCCTGCCACGTTGGGCGTCGAAATGGTTCCGATGCCATTAGCTTTGTGTGTGGGCCAAGAGTAGGTTGCCAGTCTTGGCAGCAGGCCAGGAAGTCTGGCTGCAGGTGAATCTCCATTGTTCAGTCCAGGAGTTCCTCTGGTGCGTTTTGTCACCGGTCCCTACAAGCTGCTTTTGTTGGAGGTCGTCCCATTTGGCCAAGGGCCGTTCCCTTGTGGAAGATCTCAGGGACCACATTTCCCCTTGCGGGTGAATCCATTGTGTGGAAGCGTATGCGCCAGGAGTGGTTTGGTTCCCCAGAGGGCAGTGGCTTTTATGCTGAGTAATCCCAGTTCCCCTGAGGGTGTCTAAGCAGTTCAGGATGACATCCTTATGCTGTGTCGGCGGGGAGGTGGCTCAGGCAGGAAAGTTCAAGGCCCATACCGGGGCGTTGATGGACGGCCGTGCTCTTTGTGCTGATGCCCGTGCGCTCTGAAGGCATCTGTGCCACGATGCATTCACGTTTGGCTGTGGACACACAGACATGATGGACCGCAAATGAAATGTTGAGGGGAGATATAGCGCACATCGGTGGGCGGTATCACCCTTTGCCTCTGTGCGCCCGTTCACTTTTCTCAAACATCCCTGTGTTCTGTCACCCTGAGGCATGTGGTGGAGTGCCAGGGAACAAACACCTGCAGCAGCATTGGGCCCTCTGTATAGTCCATGATACCTGGCGAAGTGAGGAGAGTGCGGCAAGGTGAGGCAAGTCAAGGCAAAAGAGTCTCAGAGTGGTTTTGGCGTGAAGTCCTTGAGGATCCTCGTAGGAACCTTGTGGTGGTGAGTGGAACTTCTTTGCAGAAACCTAGATGTTTGGCCACGGGGACTTGTGCACTGAGACTACACCCTCACCTTCTTGGCTCTTGCAGGGGAACCCCAGATCTGATGCCATGATCCTTAGCTCCATTTGCAGCCCCGTGGGTCGCCTCTGGCCACTCCTGACTGCTGACATGATTGAGATCGGTGGCTGCCCCGCGGTGGAGCCTGTGACTTTGAACGTGCAGCCTTTGAGCAGGTGGATTGATGATGACTCCCATAAATGCACTGCTTGGAACTCTGAACAAATGAATGGGTCTCAGGTTTCTCCGCGGTCATGTCACTGACGGGCCTGGGGACGAAAACACAAGGCGCCAGGGCAAGTAACCCAGTTGCTGCAAGGGTTTGCCCTGCCAGTTTGGGCATTGGAATATCTCCAATGCCAATAGCTTTCTGTGTGATCCAAGGGCATCGCCTCTGGCTCGACAAGGTTCCTGGTAGAAACCTTGTGGGGGTAAACGGAACTTCTTTGAAGAAACCTAGAAGTTTGGCCACGGGGACTTGTGCCGCGAGACTACACCGTCACATTCTGGGCTCTTCCTGGGGCACCCGAGCTCTGATGCCCTGAGACGTGGGTGCACTTCCTGCCCCGTGGCTCGAGTCTGGCCCCTCCCTACTGCTGAGAGGATTGAGCTTGCTGACAGTCCACGACTTTGCACGTCCAGCCTTTGAGCAGGAGCGTGGATCAGTGAGGACTCCCATAAATGCATTCCTTGGAAATCTAAACAGAATGAATGAGCAATACCTACCGTCTTCTCATCCTAACTGAGGTCCAGCACGTGGCTCCCAAAGGAAAATTAGGGAGAGGTCCATGTTGCATTTGCTACTGTGGGCGTGCGCAGCAACATTGTTCAAGTGGAGGGTGGCGGGCTTCTCGTGCAGAAAGAGCCATGTGGAAAGGAGCCTGGGATGTCCATCTACGTGGGAAGGCTAAGGACAACTTGACGTCTCTGGGCACCTGAGTCTAGCCAGAACTGCTATCCCCTGCCGCGGTCAGCGTGCGGGTGCGAAAGGAAGCGTGAGCCACTGGTACTCCTCTGGCTTGCCATTGAGATCTACAGGCCACCCTCAAGCTCAGGTCGTTGCCTTGTTCCCGCAAGGAAACAGAAGTCTCTGCACTCAGGGTCAGAGAAGGAGTCCTGGCCAGGCCAGGCGTCTATGTCATGTTCAGCTTGGGAGGTGGGATATAGTTTAGGTTTGCCCTGATGGTCGGGGGAAATCAAATGGGCCACTGTCCCCGGGATTTGGGCGACGCTGATGGCGCCTCCTTGGGTTGTGTCCTGCTTGTGTGTTGTGTGTGGAGAGTTTGGAAAGTGCCTTAGGCAAATCCAGGGGATATCAAGCTACTTAGGTGAGGGGTGGATTCGTTTGGATCCTGGTGGAGAGAGCAAGGCAAGGCGAGCGGGAAATACACGGGAGAGTGTTGGCTAAGCCCACAGGCTTACTGTTGGGTGGATAGATCGGTATGGGTGGATATGTCGGTGGACATAGGGTTCCCGGAACTCTTTTGGGATATCTTCAG
Source organism: Balaenoptera borealis (assembly GCF_965194805.1). Classification (NCBI taxonomy): domain Eukaryota; kingdom Metazoa; phylum Chordata; class Mammalia; order Artiodactyla; family Balaenopteridae; genus Balaenoptera; species Balaenoptera borealis. Next base: position 129,788,306 of record NC_138866.1, read on the forward strand.
GAGCACTTGGAGCCCCGTGTAGGGAAGGAATACAGGTGCACATTCGTGGACCATCCCAACCTTTTCCTCTCCTTTCTCAATGTGCTTCACGGCGGGTCCTTGTTCCAGCAAATTGTGCCTTCACGGCACAGTATGGTGTCTTCTCACTGGGACCGATTTGGAGCCGTTGGGATGTTTTGTCCCTGTGTGGCCTCATTGCCCCTATGTTGAGGATGTTAAGGTGTTCCTTAGGACAGCCCAGCGTCATTGCTATACCAGGTCGGCATAGCATTCCCTGAGGTTTGGAGCTCTTCCCGGAGGTCTTTGGGCCCAACCATGCAGAAAGAAGGGAGTCGGCCGCCAAGGCAACGCTACAGGTTTAAGGGCTAGAGTGAATGTGTGCTGCAGGGGTCATTTTGTCCTGCCACCTTCTGGTGCTGCGAGCCTGTGATCTCCAGCATGCATGGCTTCAAGCCAGAGAAGCCATGCCGGTTCAAGGGTCCAGGATGTTGGGTGCGTTCTCTCATTGCACGGCTGTGGGTGACACGTTGGTTCTGGAGGACCTGGGTCTCATGGTTTCTCCAAGGTCTTGTCCTTGAAGGGAAGAATGCGAATGTGCAAGGTGCTACGATAAGTTACCCAGTTGCTGCAAGTGTTTGGCCCGCCATTTTGGGCATTGGAATGGCTCCCTTGCCATTAGCTTTGGTTGCGGTCCTAGGGAAGTTCCTCTGGCTTGGCAGGAGACCAGGAAGTATGCCTGCTGGTGAGTCTCCCTTGATCAGTCCAGGGGTTCTTCAGGTGCCCTTTGTCACGGGTCCCTACGAGCCGCTTTTGATGGAGGTCGTCTTATTCAGCCAAGGGCCCTTCCCTTATGGAAGATCTCTCCCCTTGAGGGCGTGTCCACTGTGTTTAATCATAAGGGCCAAACGCGTGTTTGTTCCCATAGAGGGCACTTGCTCTTAGGCTGAGGGGGCACAGTTGTCCTGAGGGTGTCTCAGGGGATCAGGAAGACATCCTTTTGCTGTGATGGAGGGCAGATTGCTCAGGAGAGGAATTTCAGGGCCCGAGACCAGGGGGTTGTTGGTCGGTGGCACTCTTTGTCCTGATGGCCGCACGCTCTGAAGGCGCCAGTGCCACGATGCTTTCACGTTTGCCTGCGGACACACAGGCAAGATGGACAGTAAATGAAATGTTGAGGAGAGATAGAACACACAATGCTGGGTGGTATCGCCCTTTCCCTCGGTGCGCCTGTGCACCCTCCTCAAGCATGCGTGTGTTCTCTCACCCCGAGCCAGGTGGAATGCCAGGGAAGGAATGCCAGCAGCAGCCTGGGGCCATCCGTATAATCCCTGATACCCGTTGAAGTGAGGACGGTGTGGCAAGGCGAGGCCAGCCGAAGGAGTCTCAGAGGGGTGTTGGCGTGCATTCCATGAGGATCCTGCTTTAACCCTTGTTGCGGTAAGCGACACTTCTTTGCTAAACCTAAAGGTTTGGCGATGGGAACGTGTGCACCGGGGCTACACCCTCACCTTCTGGTCTTTTCTCGGGGAACACGAGCTTTGATGCCCTGAGAACTGGCTGCATTTCCTGACCCGTGGCTCGGCTCTGGCCACTTCCGTACGCTGATATGATTCAGCTCGCTGGCCGTCCCATGGTGGAATCTGCAACTTTGCATGTCCACCGTTTGAGCATGTGCTTGGATCGATGATGACTCCCACAAATGCATTCCTTGGAAATCTGAACAAAATGAGTGAGAAATCCCTACCGTCTCCTCATTGGAACTGAGGTCCAGCACGTGGCTCCCCAAAGGAAAGTAGGGAGAGGTTCACGTTGCATTTGCGGCCGTGGGTGTCTACAGCCACGTTGTTCAAGTTGAGGGTTGTGGTCATCTCCTGGGGAGAAGAGCCATTGGGAAAGGAGCCTGGGATGCCAATCCAGGTGGGAAGGCTTGGGACAGCGTGCCGTCTCTGGGTTCCTTGGTCTAGCCAGGACTGCTGTCCCCTGCCACGGTTCAGCATGCAGGTAGGAGAGGAAGCGTGAGCCATTGCTCGTCCTGCCACCTGCACTTGAGTTCTACAGGCTGCCCCCACCTGCTGGTCATTGCCTTGTGGCCTCAAAGAAACAGAAGTCTGTAGGCTCAGGGTCAGAACAGGATTCCAGGCCTAAGGCAGGCTTCTTTGTCATGTTCTGCTTGGGAGACCAGATGCAGTTTAGGTTTCTCCTGCTGAGGGGAGAAATCAAATGGGCCACTGTTCCTGGGAGTTTGGCCAATCTGATGGCTCCTCCTCGGGTTGTGTCCTGCTTGTGTGTGCTGTGTGAAGGGGCTGGAAAATGCCTTAGTCAAACTTGGTCACGGCAAGCTTCTTTGGTGAGGGGTGGCTCTGGCATCTTGCCGTGACACGTTGGGATCCCGGTGGAGAGAGAGTAAGGCAAGGCGAGTGAAAGAGCCACGTGAGATGGCTGGCTAAGCCCACAGGTTTACTGGTGGGTGGATAGATCGACGGTGGCCATGGGGTTCCCGGAACACATTTGGGATTCCCTCAGGAGCATCTGGAGGCACGTGTAGGGAGGGAATACGGGAGCCCATTTGTGGACGGTCCCGCCTCTTTCCTCTCCTTGGTCGATTTGCTTCATGGCGGGTTCTTGTGCCAGCGAATGGTTGCCTTCATGGCACAGTATGGTGTCTCCTCATGGGGGCCGATTTGGAGGCCTTGGGGTGTTTTGTCCCTGTCTGACCACGTTCCCCCTGTGTTGAAGATGTGAAGGTGTTCCTGAGGACAGCCAGGCATCGTTTCTATACCCGGCCCACATAGCGTTCCCTGAGGATTGGAGCTCTACCTGGAGGTCATTGGGTGCAACCGTGCAGAAACAAGGGAGTTGGCTGCCAAGGAAAGGCTGCAGGTTTAAGGGCAGGAGAGGATGTGTGGTGTGGGTGTCATTTTTCCTGCCACCCGCTGGTGCGTCGAGACTGTGGTATCCGGCGAGCCTGGCCACAGGCTAGACAAGTCATACCAGTTCAAGTGTCTAGGCTGTTGTCTGGGTTCTGTCGTTGCATGGCTGTGGGTAACAAGTTGCTTGTAGAGGACCTGGGCCTCAGGGATTCCCCAATGTCACGTCACTGATGGGCCCAGAGGGTGAAAGTACCAGACACCACTGCAAGTTACACAATTGCTGCAAGGGTTTGCCCTGCCACGTTGGGCGTCGAAATGGTTCCGATGCCATTAGCTTTGTGTGTGGGCCAAGGGTAGGTTGCCAGTCTTGGCAGCAGGCCAGGAAGTCTGGCTGCAGGTGAATCTCCATTGTTCAGTCCAGGAGTTCCTCTGGTGCGTTTTGTCACCGGTCCCTACAAGCTGCTTTTGTTGGAGGTCGTCCCATTTGGCCAAGGGCCGTTCCCTTGTGGAAGATCTCAGGGACCACATTTCCCCTTGCGGGTGAATCCATTGTGTGGAAGCGTATGCGCCAGGAGTGGTTTGGTTCCCCAGAGGGCAGTGGCTTTTACGCTGAGTAATCCCAGTTCCCCTGAGGGTGTCTCAGCAGTTCAGGATGACATCCTTATGCTGTGTCGGCGGGGAGGTGGCTCAGGCAGGAAAGTTCAAGGCCCATACCAGGGGGTTGATGGACGGCCGTGCTCTTTGTGCTGATGCCCGTGCGCTCTGAAGGCATCTGTGCCACGATGCATTCACGTTTGGCTGTGGACACACAGACATGATGGACCGCAAATGAAATGTTGAGGGGAGATATAGCGCACATCGGTGGGTGGTATCACCCTTTCCCTCTGTGCGCCCGTTCACTTTTCTCAAACATCCCTGTGTTCTGTCACCCTGAGGCATGTGGTGGAGTGCCAGGGAACAAACACCTGCAGCAGCATTGGGCCCTCTGTATAGTCCATGATACCTGGCGAAGTGAGGAGAGTGCGGCAAGGTGAGGCAAGTCAAGGCAAAAGAGTCTCAGAGTGGTTTTGGCGTGAAGTCCTTGAGGCTCCTCGTAGGAACCTTGTGGTGGTGAGTGGAACTTCTTTGCAGAAACCTAGATGTTTGGCCACGGGGACTTGTGCACTGAGACTACACCCTCACCTTCTTGGCTCTTGCAGGGGAACCCCAGATCTGATGCCATGATCCTTAGCTCCATTTGCAGCCCCGTGGGTCGCCTCTGGCCACTCCTGACTGCTGACATGATTGAGATCGGTGGCTGCCCCGCAGTGGAGCCTGCGACTTTGAACGTGCAGCCTTTGAGCAGGTGGATTGATGATGACTCCCATAAATGCACTGCTTGGAACTCTGAACAAATGAATGGGTCTCAGGTTTCTCCGCGGTCATGTCACTGACGGGCCTGGGGGCGAAAATACAAGGCGCCAGGGCAAGTAACCCAGTTGCTGCAAGGGTTTGCCCTGCCAGTTTGGGCATTGGAATATCTCCAATGCCAATAGCTTTCTGTGTGATCCAAGGGCATCGCCTCTGGCTCGACAAGGTTCCTGGTAGAAACCTTGTGGGGGTAAACGGAACTTCTTTGAAGAAACCTAGAAGTTTGGCCACGGGGACTTGTGCCACGAGACTACACCGTCACATTCTGGGCTCTTCCTGGGGCACCCGAGCTCCGATGCCCTGAGACGTGGGTGCACTTCCTGCCCCGTGGCTCGAGTCTGGCCGCTCCCTACTGCTGAGAGGATTGAGCTTGCTGACAGTCCGCGACTTTGCACGTCCAGCCTTTGAGCAGGAGCGTGGATCAGTGAGGACTCCCATAAATGCATTCCTTGGAAATCTAAACAGAATGAATGAGCAATACCTACCGTCTTCTCATCCTAACTGAGGTCCAGCACGTGGCTCCCAAAGGAAAATTAGGGAGAGGTCCATGTTGCATTTGCTACTGTGGGCGTGCGCAGCAACATTGTTCAAGTGGAGGGTGGCGGGCTTCTCGTGCAGAAAGAGCCATGTGGAAAGGAGCCTGGGATGTCCATCTACGTGGGAAGGCTAAGGACAACTTGACGTCTCTGGGCACCTGAGTCTAGCCAGAACTGCTATCCCCTGCCGCGGTCAGCGTGCGGGTGCGAAAGGAAGCGTGAGCCACTGGTACTCCTCTGGCTTGCCATTGAGATCTACAGGCCACCCTCAAGCTCAGGTCGTTGCCTTGTTCCCGCAAGGAAACAGAAGTCTCTGCACTCAGGGTCAGAGAAGGAGTCCTGGCCAGGCCAGGCGTCTATGTCATGTTCAGCTTGGGAGGTGGGATATAGTTTAGGTTTGCCCTGATGGTCGGGGGAAATCAAATGGGCCACTGTCCCCGGGATTTGGGCGACGCTGATGGCGCCTCCTTGGGTTGTGTCCTGCTTGTGTGTTGTGTGTGGAGAGTTTGGAACGTGCCTTAGGCAAATCCAGGGGATATCAAGCTACTTAGGTGAGGGGTGGATTCGTTTGGATCCTGGTGGAGAGAGCAAGGCAAGGTGAGCGGGAAATACACGGGAGAGTGTTGGCTAAGCCCACAGGCTTACTGTTGGGTGGATAGATCGGTATGGGTGGATATGTCGGTGAACATAGGGTTCCCGGAACTCTTTTGGGATATCTTCAGGAGCATTTGGAGCCCCGTGTAGGGAAGGAATACAGGTGCACATTCGTGGACCATCCCAACCTTTTCCTCTCCTTTCTCAATGTGCTTCACGGCGGGTCCTTGTTCCAGCGAATGGTGCCTTCACGGCACAGTATGGTGTCTTCTCACTGGGACCGATTTGGAGCCGTTGGGATGTTTTGTCCCTGTGTGGCCTCATTGCCCCTATGTTGAGGATGTTAAGGTGTTCCTTAGGACAGCCCAGCGTCATTGCTATACCAGGTCGGCATAGCATTCCCTGAGGTTTGGAGCTCTTCCCGGAGGTCTTTGGGCCCAACCATGCAGAAAGAAGGGAGTCGGCCGCCAAGGCAACGCTACAGGTTTAAGGGCTAGAGTGAATGTGTGCTGCAGGGGTCATTTTGTCCTGCCACCTTCTGGTGCTGCGAGCCTGTGATCTCCAGCATGCATGGCTTCAAGCCAGAGAAGCCATGCCGGTTCAAGGGTCCAGGATGTTGGGTGCGTTCTCTCATTGCACGGCTGTGGGTGACACGTTGGTTCTGGAGGACCTGGGTCTCATGGTTTCTCCAAGGTCTTGTCCTTGAAGGGAAGAATGCGAATGTGCAAGGTGCTACGATAAGTTACCCAGTTGCTGCAAGTGTTTGGCCCGCCATTTTGGGCATTGGAATGGCTCCCTTGCCATTAGCTTTGGTTGCGGTCCTAGGGAAGTTCCTCTGGCTTGGCAGGAGACCAGGAAGTATGCCTGC